>NC_063190.1:1847812-2137812 GCF_017589495.1 Alosa alosa
TCTCCCGTATTTCAAGGTCATCTCCCAGCACCCTACCGTTTTGTTATTTCTCCCGGAAAACTCCCGTAATTTGCATGGCCATCAAACTTCATTTTAAAATCATTGATCCATTCAGGTTGCTAGATTGTGTACAGTATGAAATACACCCTACACATACACGATCACTTAGTTTCAATTTTAACTGTTTTGTCATAGGCTAAAACCTGGCAACCCAAAACCCAAACTAGATGTACCGCATAGCGGTACAAAATATGACCGCCGCTCAGTCCTGTACATCCGTTCCTCAAAAATAAATCACACTTCAATTTGTCTCCATATTTTACTCCATCCCCCACTCTTGAAACTTTTGTGTATGCTTGTTTGGCATGCCTGAGTGTGTGTGTGTGGCTGCACAAAAAGTATCCTACTGGTGCTGAAAAGGTGAATAGATTGTAGAATAGCTAAAGAAGATGTAGCATTGTTATAAAACCTTTAAAATCTCTAAACAATCACAAGTAGGGCAGTCCATCACAGTTCATCCATTGCAACTGGATTGATGAAAGGTCACTTACACCTGTAGGCTACATTGTAGGCTATTTGGGAAAAGAAAAAGGTATTAGCATAATGTTAATTATTTATTTATTTATAAACAAAAACATCTCTGTCAGTTCCATGCCGTTTTCAACAGCTATCAAAAACAAAGGTCATTTTTGGATGGATGGATTTTTTGTGAATGTTTCTTCTTCTACATAAGATTTTAGTCATCTTTAGTTCATGTAGGCTAATACTTTATTGTCAATGCACAAATTAAGTAACAGTAGTCTGAAACGTTATTGTTAATGCACAAATTAAGTAGTCTGAAACGAAATGCTGTTTTACATCTAACCAGTGGTGCAAATAACTGACATGTCCAAATGGGCCTTGATGAAATGCGTAAGCTAGACTGTTCATACACATTTTAATGGGCCAAAGTTGAAGAGCTGTTGTCCGTTATTGTTCGTGCAAATATAGGCTGATTCATGTTCCCTTGCATTGTGTAACTGAGGTCCATGGCTAGTCTGGCTTTCACCAGACCAAGCTCAATCTTTTGTTGAAATCAAAAAATAAATAGCGGGCAGATAAGGCTGGGTTCACCCAGCCTAGTCCATATAGGCACCCGATATTGTTTAATTTTCCGATTGAGATATCCACGCTCTGGCTATTCTAAATGCAAAAATGCATCAGGGAGTTATGACAAAACTGTAACTAACAAACTAGATCCTAATAGAAAGCTGTTAGCTTCCCTAAGCTACAGGTAGGCTTATAAGGTAGGCCTATTTACAACATAAATTGTCAATAGGCTATGCTGGCGACACAAATAAAATCTCCTTTGAAACCAATGGCTTCGCCTTACAGTATCAAGCGGACTTAAACTGCCATATCGTTGGCGAAAAGTTGTAATCAAATTCCGCGCAGCTCCATGAGTCAAGGAAAGCGCAAATGAAGTAGCCACTTCTAAATGGGACCCACTACACAGTAGCTTAAGGTGTGTTGCTAAAGCAGCCATAATGAAATTAAGGTGTCATTGTTTGGATACTTCACACACACATGCTTTTTAATTTCACAGACTACAACTACCAAGCTGGAATCAAAGCACATCGATTACTCACACCCTGCGCTTAAAAACAAAATAAACAGGCGTCTCAGTCTCCGCATGTATAGGCAAAACTGTATCAGACCCGAGATAACGTTGGTAAATCTTCCATTGCACAGAATGATTTTTGTAGCACGTTACAACGAAATGACAGTCGAAAGATACAATTACAGTGCTGCTATCAATTTGCTTGGTATAACCGCATTTATATAGCCTGGCGAGCCAGACCCACATTAAAATGTAGGGTCTGGGCACTCACCGTTCGCAGTGCTCAGTCCGAGGGGCGGGATAATCAGTTGTCTTTCAAATTCCCTTTGCACGCAATTGACCTCTCCAGAATAAGTCCCGCCTCCGTAACTTCCGTATCCATCCAACTTCCAGGCGTGGATTGACTATGGGAAATAACATGGCGTTTCGAAATATCATACCGGTAAAACATCTGTAGGTAGCGAAGTTGAAAAAGCTGGTGGGCAGATTGGCCTACACACTTCTGCCATCTAGTTTCCACTGGATTTTTTTATTGTCGGTGCCGTTTAAGTAGTATACTATAGACCAGTGTTTCTCAAACTTTTTCAGACGAAGGACCACTTAACCAATAAAAAAGAAACGCATGGACCACCTAGCTAAAAAAAGATTAGACCTACTTCAACAGTATATTAGCCTACACAATAGGCCTACTCACTGAACCACTTTGCTTATTGTCTTTTGCACTTTGCTTATTGTGTCAGAGGATTCATATGATTTAAACTGGCATATCCTACCTAGACAGTGTGACAGAACTGTTTGGATTTACATACAAGTTGGTTCAATATTGCATACAACTCATCTATATTATATTTTACCACGTCTGCTTTCGCCCGACCACTTGGGATAACTTTATGGACCACCAGTGGTCCCAGGACCACACTTTGAGAAACACTGCTATAGACTGTACTACTTAAACGACACGGGGTGAGTGGCCCCGGGGGGCGAAACAAAATTTTTCCGTAAAAGTCTGAGTGGGGCTACATACCCACCAAATTTCATGTGCCCGGTGGTTGGTGTCCCGGGTATCGTTCACCAAAAATTCAGGAAGTAGATGACGAAAAAAAAAAAAAAAACTTTGACAATCCCTATATGACCGCTTCTAGCGGCGGTCATAATAAGGAAGCGGGTGCCGACTGCGCAGCCTGAGTCTCGTCGTAAGCAAGCAGTCTAGTTGAATGGCCTACAGTACTCCAGAACTAGCTGTTGTGAAATTGTTGGGAATTTAATTGATTAACACATCACATAAACTGTTATTGAGTGTTGTTGATACACTGAACTTGTGCCCAAATCTGACAGCAAGCAGCTTTGGAGTTTTGGAAGTAGGCTGCAGGCAGCGTGGATACATACAGTAGGCTAACTGGCATGCGTAAGGTAATGGTAAGGTAAGTGTTGAAAAACGTGTATGAAACGTATTAAATATGCAAACACAGATCCGGTATAAACACTGAAACCCCCCCCGAAAAAAAATCTCCCGTTTTTGGAAAGCTAAATGTTGACAGGTATGGTTTATAACGAAAAGTGGATTTTGAGGGGTACAGCTCCATAGACCTCCATTCATTCTGCACTTATTCGTGAGCGCCCTCACGTGGAACCAGAACGGGAACTGCAAGCAGTTCAGAAACAGGATGTTTCCAGGATGTTTCCCGAGTGGCGGTTCTCTCTGCTGCGCCGTAGCGTCACTGGTTGCTTGGAGATGGGATAAACTTTTGGTCAAGATAAAACTGATCACAGCCTTGGCGGACAGCGTATGGGATTAGCCATCTTCATCTCGTTAACTTTGTTCAAATAATACAGGTAGGCTACCATTTGTTTTGTGTGAAGCATAGGCTATACGAATTTGAAGCGTAGCCTAATGGTGTCAGTAATTCTAAAAGAGCTCAAGCAACGTTTACAAGCTGTGTTGCTAACTTTGAATAAACGTTAGGTTATAGGTGACGTCGGGCAATTTTTACAATGCACGGAAAGCAATGCACTGTATCTAGGCCTATTGCAATTCCACTCGTGAAGGGAAAAAAGAGCACATTGATGATTTCAGCTATTCTAAACATTGTCCATGCCCTGGAGTGCGTACTTCCGTGTTGCCAATTGCCACCATAGGATTGCAACTTGCAACCCTTGTAGGCTGGACAGATCTCTAATGAGGAGACACATACACGGGTTTCCCGTTTACCAACAAAACTAGATGTGCGCGCAGCCGTGAGGCAGAAGACGCTTGGTGGCCGTCCACAATGTTATAAACTTAACCTAAATAGTCAGCTGCTGTAAGCTACAATCGGATTTTTTTGTATACCCCTGTTGTTTCAATGATAATAACATCTCATTTCAGACTATATTTCAAAGTTTGACGTTCATTTGCATTATTAATATAACATCGTATTTTGTCATTTTTGCCGAAGACATGCATTCCGTTAGGGATATTGAACATATTTAACATTCTCTAGCCATCGTGATTTCGAATTGGTGCAGTTTTCAGCACAAAAACTAATTTTATTCTTTTGCTCTTTTGCATTGCTCTATGCTGTTCTATGGTGCTTTCTGCCTCTTGGTTGCGCACGCATGTTTTCGCGACGTTGCATAGAAATCCATGTATAGCGCCTTAAAGGAGAATTCGGTGTGATATTGACCTAAAGTGTATTGAAACATGATACCGAGTGTGAACGTATGTCTCATAGCCCATCTCGGCTTGTCCCCTGCACTCAAAATCTGGCGCTAGTTAGCCGATGCTACCAACACCTTTTTCAATAGTGATGCTTGACATCGGGCTAATGAGGCAAATAAATCACTGTTTTACACCCGTTTACGAGGCTCAATGTATCTCCACACTTCATTGGTAGACTTCCGAGGGCCCTGACATTTAAAAGCGAGACATTGAGAACTTTGAAAAAGCACTGGTAGTTTACTTACAAGGCGATTTATACAGACAGTATCTTCCCGCGAAGTTTAGCGTTTGCAGCCATCTTGAATTTAGTCCGCGATAAATTCGAGAGCAGGTAAGAATGAAAAGGTATGATAAGGGGATCAGATTCCAAAAATAATTCAGTGGAAATGCATGGATTCCAGTTGCTGCTACTGGAAGAAACTGGAATCCATGCATTTCCACTGAATTATTTTTTTCGTTACTTTCGACTTATCGTGACTAAATTCAAGATGGCTGAAAACGCTAAACTTCGTGAAGATACTGTCTGTATAAATCGTCTTGTAAGTAAACTACCAGTGCTTTTTCAAAAGTTCTCAATGTCTCGTTTTTAAATGTCAGGGCCCTCGGAAGTCTACCAATGAAGTGTGGAGATACATTGAGCCTCGTAAATGGGTGTAAAACAGTGATTTATTTGCATGGCTAGCCCGATGCGATACCACTATTGAAAAAAGCTGTTGGTAGCATCGGCTTACTAGCGCCAGATTTTGGAGTGCAGGGGACAAGCCGAGATGGGCTATGAGACATCATGTTCACACTTTCGGTATCATGTTTCAATACACTTTAGGTCAATATCACACCGGAATTCTCCTTTAATGCCACATCGGATATTCAACTTCCGATTGAGGAAAAAATGACTTGAACGCAAAGTCGGGTCGGATTTTTATTCTCAGAGACTTCGTCTGGGAAGTGTGCCCCGAGTAGTCCCTTACGAAAAAGTACTAGGCCTATAGGAATCTTAGGCTATAGTAGGCTATTTTGGGACAAAATATTATAGCCTAGTAATCTTATAGGAATACTATAGTATTTTGGGACATCTTATAGAAGTAGCCTATAAGACAACCAATTTATCATATCATAGAGATATTGCTTATTACTCATTGTTGAAGACAACTGGATGTGAATATCTTTTTTTCTAATTTTCCCTTCCTACCTAAAATATTTAATAAATCTTTTTTGTAAAAAAAAAGGAAAATTTTGGTCATGGTGATTACTTAGGTATGAAGGTATGAATTCAAACAAATGTGCATATTGTGACGCCACTGACTGGGTCTTCGACCCATGCCTTCAGGCGCACCATTACAAACCTCATTCTGATGCAGGTTATATAGACTGCAGGTAATTTACCTGCAGTCTATATAACCTGCATCAGAGTGATATCTATATTATAGATCAGCCTTTCTCAAACTTCTTTGACCTGAGGCCCGGTCATGGCAGACTTTGGGGTCATAGGGTACCTACACGTAAATTGTGATTGGCCAGCCAATTTGCCTAACCTGAACCCCATAAAGAACACATGGGATACTTTCAAGAGGAAAATGAGAGACACCAGACCCAAAACCACAGATGAACTGAAGGCCGCTATCAAAGCAATGTGGGCTTCCATCAGCAGGGCCACAGGTTGATTGCCTCCATACCAAACCACATTTATGCAGTAATTTGTGCAAAAAGAACCCAACTATGGATTGAGTGCATTGAGTGTAAATGAACAAGTTAAGATGAGATAGATTAGTCAGATTAGTTCATTTCTTTTCAAAAGGTCAACATAACCTCTTTTTCCTAATAATATTGAAATACTGATTTCTGATTTTCATGATATGTAAGCTGTAGTCACCAAGATTAAAATAAAAAAAGTTTTCACTGTATGTGTAATGAATTTAGAATATATGAAAGATCCACAATAGATTACAGAACAAATTAACTTTTACATAGTAGTCTGATTTTTTGATATGCACCTGTAATGTTTGCCCCGTATTACATTGTACGGCTGTCTGACTTTAGGTTGTTAAATGGTGCCTATTGTCAAGTTGGCCGAACTCTTTATAGAGCTCTGTCCCTGACCTATTATGTTAAATTCCTAATACGCAGGTTCTGGGAAAAACATGGAGACCTCAACTCTTCCATCAATAGGCCCAAAGGACGATCCTCGGTTGACCCTTCAAGTGGAGAACAAAATGAAAAACATTTTTGTCACACAATTACAAGAGACGCGGTAAGCCAAGTCAACATGCAAGCTTTCTCGTTTAGGGCTTTGTGAGGCCCACCTACATAACCACCTACACAACCACCACCACCACTAATAATAATTCTGTGATACAAACAGCCTGAAAATTTGGTCCGACATCAGGTATGCCATTTTGTTCGAGGTGCAAACAAATAGAGAGGAGTCTGACCAGAGGTGTAGCAAGCTTTTTAAAAGTGGTAGGGTTCTGGAATTGGGAAGTAAAATAATCCCGGCCAAATAGTAAATAACTCCCTGAATTTTCTTTACATGTCAATAGTATTGTTAAAGTAACAAAATAAAGAATTGGTATCAGTATACCCCTCGGCCTGAATTTTAAACACCATATACTGCTGAGGTAGTGAGTCTAAAATTGATTCCTGTAACAACAACATTGTGTAAAAGACTGCAGACCACAGGGAGTGGAGCTTCACTTTAGAACAGAAACATGTCACCTCCTCCACTCCAAGAACAGCCCTGCTCTGCCTCTGATTAGTCCAAGAAAGCCTGGCTGCAAACCTCCACTTGAATGAATAATAAGGAGCTGAATCGATTTAGACAGGTAGTTTTGTATTTTCTTCCTCCGGCGATTTGCATTATCTCTCTGAGTTTTACAAGTCTTCAGTATATACAAACATTAAAATATTACAATACTTAAAGGGGTGGTTCAGGATTTTGGACATAGGACCTCATTTCCAAGTAAGCAAGTGTGATATTTATCAGTGGAGACCGTTTTCAACACGTTTCATCCAGTCCTTCTAATTGCAGAGTTACGCAGGTGCTAGGCTAAGCGCCAAGTCAACGGTATGTGCTAGCCTGCCACTAAAAACAGTCTTACCCACTCCAAAGTACACCCAAGGCAAGTAAATTATAGCAGCCAGACTATCGATGTAAATGTCTGTATTGATAGTTTTATTTCTAACATTATTCTATCCTTGCATTTCAACGATCGCATTACATTTTGAGGGACTAGTGTCTTAGCAGCGGAATTATACTTGCTCCAGTTAGTAGTACTAGCCAAAAAAGTAAACAGTAAAAGCGCTCAATGGGGATACCTAGTAGTAGCCTTGGTAATATCAGTCCGCCGCTGAGATGCAAAATGACTACTACCAACTTCAGGGGAACAAAGTATAACTATTACCTTGTGATCACGAGGGTAGTTGTATTTCTTACACTATTCTATCAACACAGACATTTACATCGATTGTCTGGAATTTGCCTCGAGTGTCCTTTGGAGTAGGTAAGACTGTTTTTTTAGTGGCAGGCTAGCACATACCGTTGACTTGCGCTAGCCTAGCACCTCTTGAACTCTGCAATTAGAGCGACTGGATGAAGCGTGTTGAAAAGCGGTCTCCACTGATAAATATCACACTTGCTTACTTGGAAACGAGGTCCTATGTCCAAAATCCTGAACCACCCCTTTAAAGGAGCATTTCACCGCTCGGAAGATGAATGTGTATTTAAATTGGGTCATTTATGAAGTAGAAATGTGGAGTCATCATTGAAGTCAGTGCCTTTTTGACTGAGAAAAAGCCAAAAATGTGCTTTTTGTTCATGTGGATGAAAGCCAACAACTCCCATAATTCCCTGCCTTTCACTGCTCTTCACTGCCCTACCAAGCCACTCCCCCAGGAAGCCTAACTGAACTACAAGCACAGAGGGACTCATTAATGTAGCATTTTGGCATTAATAAGGATTCTAAACATACGTTTTGACTGTTAAACCCTGACTTTATTTAGGTGAAGATTAAACACATTAGCAGTCATTCCATCTGTCCACGCCGCTATAAGGTTTTACAGTAGAGCTAAAATGTAGCCTACTCATTAGGCTACTCATTACTCAATGTGTAAGCTCTCTATCGTTCTTGGCAGATGTATCCGAATATGAATGTGAAAGACTTGCCTTTCAGGGCACGAACGGTCAAAAGCACAAACTTTTAGAAATATCCTGCCGTCATTTTTACGGAACAGGAGAAGTTTTCCATTGACGTAGCAGTAGCACATTTTAAAAGTGGGCCTATAGCCTACACCAGTGTTTTTCAACCTATCTTAGCGATACTTTTTGCAATACCCTCGATATACATATCGTTGGAAAGCTTAGTCAATGGCCGTTCATGTGAGCACATTAACTTAATTTTGTAAATTTGACCAAAACGACTGGTTTTGCCTTGCAGGGTCACAAATGCGACTTATAGTCCAGTGCGACTTATATATGTTTTTTTCCTGCGACTTATAGTCCGGAAAATACGGTATTTGTTTCTGGGGAGAAGAAATTAAGCTAAAAAAACATATCAAATACTTGAGAGCTGGCAAATCGACCTACAGTATAGCTGCTAACTGATGTCCTGATAATACTATACGGTTGTTACCAAGCAAGTTACCATAGTACCTAGTACAAAGAACATCTGGTGAAGTTAAAATCATTGATTATCAATATTAAGGACTTGTTTCTTCATAAATTAATTTTAAATATACATAGGAGAGATGTCCCACAGCGGCCAATCAAAAACCAAGCCTATTTATCATCAAAACAAAATCACTATCAAAGCAAAAACATCAACAGAACAGCGTTTGAGAGCATTTCATTGGGGTTATCAAGCAGGCACCCTCCTTTATCGTTGTTTCCCTGAACAAGACCAGAGATGTTGTTGTTCGCATATTTCTTTTTCACACCCAAGCATGTAGGTGACTGTAATATTTTTTATTGAAACTGCGCAGCCGTGGATGCAGATCTTGGAGTGGAGAACCTCATTCATTATAGCATACTTACTACTACACTAGCCACATTTACATGGACACTTTTAATCCGATTAGAAACCGAATAACAGCTCAATCGGACTAGAAATGTTCATATAAACACCTCAAATGGAAAAAAAAAATGCCTGATCCGATCAGAATTTTAATCGGAATGAAAGAGGTGGTGAATAACCCAACCTCATAAAACTGTGGCATGTTCCTTTATCATATGCTTTTTATGGTCAAATTCTTTGAAAAACACCATTTTGTTTTTGTGTGACAGAGAGCAGAAGGATGGTGATACTAATCTGATCCCTGTTTTAACAGAGGTAAGAAGTCAATATGTTGAAGATTTTATTTTTAAAAATTCTGTATAGAGTATTTCTGTTAATTTTCATCATGCATACTCGTACGGGCACAGGTCAATTTCTGTACTGTCCCTTACCTTTTACACTGAGGGATTTTCCTTTGTAGTCCAAGAGTAGGATTTTGGAGACAGGAGTTAACACCATGCAGCGAACCCTTGTATTAAAGAAACAAGTTGAACTGGATAAGTTGGACAGTAAGTTTGCACACAAACGACAAGAGTTTCAAGTTCGAAAGGAAGCCCAGGAACACAAAAGGGCTGATCTGCAGCATAAACAGCAGCAGGTGAGTCAGATATGAGTAAGGCACTGTTTTTGTCATTTGTCCTCTACTATTGCACATTCAGGTGGGGATACTTTTATCAGTTGATATATCCTTCAGGAAACAAATGCAAATATGTTACCCAATTTTCATCAGTTTTCAGATTTATGATGGTTAGGGCCTGTGTCCACCAATCACATTTTTTACGCCGACAGCGGTTATTTTCTAAACAAATTCTATGAATGGACGCGATTGGTGGCCCTTATTCTCTCCACAGTATCCCCACTTATTGACTGTGTTTTTCATGTTTTGTGTGCTTTTTTGTGTATTTTGTGAATGGGAGGAGATGTAAGACCAGTGAGTTAGTTTATCAGTTTGGCAGAAATGACAATGGGGTTGAGAAAACATTGGACGGCAGCATGGATCACAACACAGTATGATAGGCCTACAATATGAGATGGAGATACATTATCAGTTATCCACACGTGTTATGTCAAGCATCAGTTAAAATGTGAAAAAGCCTACCAACACCCTTAACAGCTTCATGGTTACACTTTAAACAAATCAGTGGATCGGTACCATGCTAGATTACCATTGACACTGGTGGTATTTCAGGCACGTACTGCACAGACATAGAATCAATCACGTCATCGTTTTGTGTTTTACTTTGGTTACACAGATCAACATAATTCAGCACTTTAAGAAATCTTCACTTTGGAGGGCTTTTTAAAAAAAATATCAGTTTGAGGGAGCTAAAACTCGAAAGGCCCAAATGCATGAAAAAATATGTTTATAAAAATATCTAGATACATGTAAACAACCCCTTAGTGACACCTATCCAAAGTGTGAATGGCCACTTGGTGTCCCGACACATCAGGCCATATAGGCCATTCATTAAAAAGAGTGCTCAGTTATTATTTTGTAAACACCAATGGAAGAAAATCTGAATCACGTAAAAATGAAATAAAAACAAGTAGCATAATAAAAACAATGTTGAGGTTGCTAACTCTCAAAATAAGAGTGAGAGAGGAAGAGAGAGAGAGAGAGAGAGAGAGAGAGGGAGTGAGTGCTAAAGTAGGAGATTACCGTTTACCACCAATTTAGAAAACACATAGCCTAGGAGGATAGCTGAGGACTAGCCTTATCATTTGGTGGAGATGACAGGACATCATAATGATTTTCTTAAAGTTTAAGAAATTATAGATTTTTGTAGGTAAGGATGCTTCTATTCATTAGTCAAGCAGTTAGGAGACAACCGATATCAATAAAAAACAAAATATCAGATTTAGTCTATACAAACAATCAGATGATTAATAATGAATTCAAATTGTATTATGAGAATCTATATGCATCAGAATTAAAATAACCAGACCCCATTCCCTTCCTCAAATCACTTAACCTAAAATGTCTAACAGCAAAACAAAAGGAACAACTTAGGAAAGACATTACTTGTGAGGAAATTAAAACTGCAGTTAAAACATCCCTTTTAAAAAAAGTTCCAGGAATGGATGGTATCCCAATAGAATTTTACTCAACTTTTTGGTCAAGTATTGAGCCCCTTTTTATTGATGTAGTGAACTCGGTCTAAAAGGAATATACAATGCCTCAAACAATGTACCAATCAACTATCTCTGTAATGCCAAAACCAGGAACAGATCGTGATACTCCTGCGGACTATAGACCTATTAGCCTAATTAATTGTGATAAAAAAAAATTATTACTAAAGTTATAAATAATAGACTCGCTTAAATTCTACCTGAGATCATCCATCAAAACCAGACAGGATTCATACAAAATAGAGATTTAAGAACCAATACTAGGACTTGTTTATTATTAATACAATATGCAAAGAAAAATAAAATAGACTTAACACTTATGGCTGTGGATGCAGAAAAAGCCTTCGATCGGCTAGAGCAGTGGTCCCCAAACTACGGCCCGAGGGCCGGATATGGCCCGCCACCTCATTTTGGGTGGCCCTCCAAATTATGTCCGAGGTATATAGCATCTGCCCCGCAAGGGAGTACGACGTCGTCAAACTATAACCTCCGTAATTTCCCCCATTCATTCTCTATGGCAAGTCTTAACAGTACATGTGTAATAGTCTTTTTGTCCACTGGTGGTTGTTTTGGCGCTGTTTTGCGTTTGCCATCCAAAACGGAATGAAATGTAGGCCTACCTGCAAACATGTAAGAGGCCTATGCTGACTGCATCAGTGCTCAAAGTATTCTAAAAGTTTATCAATTAATTGTTAATAACTAACTAACTTCTATTCAAGTCATATTTCTGGGACTTTCTGGGATAATTATTTCTATTTTTTATTCACTCGTTCAAATGTTCATACAAATTCACAATTCACACATTTCTCATGAGTGAAAGTTAAAATGGTGGTGTCAGATGTTTTTGCCAGCACTTCATAAAACTCTCATAGTTTGAGTTATTTGAATTATTTATAGGATATTACTTGTTCACGACATGAGCTGTGTATGCAAAGAGAATTCACACATTTTGAATAAAATATACTTTTGGGACTCCCTGCTAATACTTTTGGGAATGCTAAAGTCTTTTTATCAGTATTATTTCATTTGAGCTACATTTTACACTGATATGGCATGATGGCAACATAAACACAGCTAACAATGGTATTAAATTGCAGTAGCCTATGATTAAATGTAATGGAATATTCAACTAAGATAGACTGCTGTTGTTCACAGCACTAAGCTATTTATGGTTACTGATATACTCCGAGTCTCTGGCCCTCTCTTAGAGCCAGGCATAGTGAGCTGGCCCTCGG
Source organism: Alosa alosa (assembly GCF_017589495.1). Taxonomy (NCBI): domain Eukaryota; kingdom Metazoa; phylum Chordata; class Actinopteri; order Clupeiformes; family Clupeidae; genus Alosa; species Alosa alosa. Next base: position 1,860,521 of record NC_063190.1, read on the forward strand.
AAGAAAAAGTTTGGGGACCACTGGGCTAGAGAGAGCATATTTGTTTAAAGTGTTAGAAGTTTACGGGTTCCCAGATGAGTTTATAAAGATGGTTAAAACAATTTATAAGTCGCCAAAGTATAAGTATATAAGTATAAGTATATATACTCTTTTGATCCCGTGTTTGGTCTCTGCATTTATCCCAATCCGTGAATTAGTGAAAGGTGTGTGTGGGAGTATGTATGAAGAATGATTGGATAGGGTGTGTGCATGAGGGATATACAGTATGTGTGTGTCTGAGAACAGCAGAAGTATGAATGAAGGGGAAAAAATATATAAAAAGACAACCTCCCAAAGACTATGTGTAATACTGTATGTTGCAATGGTAAACCTAAATGTACAAATGATTTGATGTAAAGCCATGATCTGGTCATACGCCTTTGGGTGAGTTTGTGTTGTAAAAATAATAATAATAACAAAAAAGGATGTTTCTATAGTACAATTTTCTTATCTTAAGCTGTGATTGGAAAACAGATGTGGAAGCAATTTTTTTGTCATTTCTGTTTCTTAAATAAGATCCTAAACCAAGTTACCACGGTTATATTACCAAACAGTTAAAATAGGATTTTCAAGTTAGGAAGTGTGGACCCCCACATAGTCATTGCTTGTCTGACCTAGCAACAGATAAATAGGAAGGTGGGACTCGACTGAAAGGTCAGTTGACCTATCGCTAAGCCACACCCATCAAACACAGATAAACAAAAAGCAGTTTAGCACCAGCTCCTGTCTCAGTGAAGCTCCTGTCTTCAGATAATTCTTTTTTTCCCATTGATTTCACAGATCAAAGATAAGGTAGCAAAGTTTGAGAAGTTTGTGGAGGAGAATGAGCTTAAACACAGACGAGCTCTAAAAAAGTTCCAGGTAGAAAGAAGGCTGAATAATCTAAAGCACAAAGAACTCATGGCACTCATGAAAGAGCTAGAAATGCTGCAGACCAGGTAAGTAAAGAACTTTAGGCTCTCGGTATATCACTTTGATCCTTACAATCCTTTAGTAGGAGTCTACTACTTCAACTTTCCTACCGTTATTCCGGTGAGCTGGAAATTGGCACATGAAAATGTACTGTACTGTTTTCCTTAGTCTTCTTACTACAGTGCATTCATTTACTGTTATATGAAGTCTTCTTATTCTATCAAAAAAATTCTGCGTCTTCAGCTTGAACTGTTTAACGTTCAAACTTTGTAACATAGGTCTTGAAAAGGGCATTTCAGCTATGTAATTTTAATTTTTATAAACTTTATACTTTTTAAGATATTAAAGAACCACTTGCAGGTTGGAAACCCCTACAAAGCATAGTGTAGATAAATGATGAAAGATCTAGATTCTCAGAAAGAAAAAAGTGATAATTATGCCAGAAACAACATATCTCACATAAAATTGTGAGAAAATAACTTCCACATCTATTAACCACTAACCGGAAGTGAGAACAGAGGGCAAACAGGTCAAGTTCAACAAATGGTGTAATGGATCCTGACACAGACTCAGAGGAGATTATAAACAACGAAAACACCTGTGACGGGCCACAGCCCTATAATTATGAGCCACCTAGGTGAGATAGGGACAAGGGAGAGAACAGGGGAAGGAACGACAGGCAGAGGAAAGAGGTAGAGTTTTGGTGAGTGACTCAGTAATAATGGTGGCTAACACTGTATCTGCGTCTGGGACAGCTTAAAAGAAGTCGAGAGGACTCCTAACTCACTAAGACCTATCCACAAACCGCATTTTGTGGCATTTCGTGTCGCGATGCTTTGAAATCCTATGCGGCTAGAGGAGCTTCCGATCGCGAGGGAACAATTTTGCATTGTATGCATAACTAAGGGATGCAATAACCCCATTAATAACCAAAACTACTCATTGTCAACATGTAAATTAAATGTAACATTTAATTATGAATCAAATTAAAATGTTCTCCTCTTTGTAAACGTAGGCATAGGCATATGGTTACAGATTAATTTAATAATGTTGCAAAGATACTGCTTCAATCCGTATGTTTCATTAGGCTACTAGGCTATTTGTTTTGCCTTACTCTTTATTCATTTAGGCTAGGCCTTTTTATTCAGTTATTCATCATCTTCCGTCCTTCGCACTACTTGTGTAGCGCACGCATTCTCAGACCTGTCACCTGTCACTCATCATCGTAAGGGAGGTGTTTGGAATAATTCCCGCGTTACAATCATCAGCCAGTCAAGGTGGTCACTTCAGTCAAGCTTGTGCATGAGTAATGACGTCATCCATAGCAACGAAGACTCGCTCTTAGTTTAGGAGTTGTCATTTTTCCTTACTAAGAGTAGGTCTGAAAGGCTTTGTGAATAACTTTTAAGAGAAAACTCCTAGCTAAAATCTTTTAGTGTGATTTAGGAGTACTCCTAGTGGTAAGATAAAAGGCTTTGGCAATACGGCCCCAGGTCTTTCTTGGTCAGTGGCGTAATGCTTTTTAGATGGTGTAAGATAGCGATTTTTAAGTGTAAGATAAGAAAAAGCTTTGCGTTGAGATAATAATAGGCTTTGCACCGGGTTTTGCGTCGCGAAAATAGGACCCCTTATATTTTTGTCTTAACTCTCTTCTTATGATTATTCCTAAGACAAAACTTGAAGAAATGAGATTCCTGAAAACAAAGATCTTAAATGTATTCTTAATTTTCTTCGCAACTTTAAAGGGCCCTTCTGTAACTCCAGTCATTTCTTCACCGATTTCTCACTTTTGTTGTCACATTTTTCTCTACAGAGCTCCACCTACAGTTTTGGGCTGCATATTTCACAACCGTCGTTTTGGTCTTTTCGCTGGCTCTGCCATGATGAACATCTAAAAAATTAAGCCATCTAATAGCTAGCCGGCATGGCTAATCAGTGCTTGAGGGGGGCGTGTGTCTGTATGTCCAGAGAATTTTAAGCATTTTGTGTTTCTCGCTCGTTCTTGCTTCTCACGGGACTTCCTGATTCAAACACTGCTGGGACGCTAGTGCAGATCTTGCAAGGCTAGAGACGGTAGAGGGAGCAGGGAAAGCCGCCAATCTCGCCACAACAGGTCATTTAATCATCACAATGATTTTTAAAATGTTTTATTGATTTTATTTTAATGAAAATGTTGCATAGGGGGCCTTTAAGACAACAATGCACCTGTCTTAAAAATGTTACAGTGTAAAGTTGAGCATCTTAAAGTCATTCGTATAAACACATTGAACAGTTTTAGACAGTTTGTTTGAAATATCAGCCTTTATTATGTGTACTTATTAGGGCTGCCAATCGATTAAAAAAATAATCTAATTAATTACATACTCTGTGATTAATTAATCTAAATTAATCGCATATATATTTTTTGCTGTGAAAGTATATTAAAATGTTTAATTTAAATAAATCATTGAATAATCAGCATTAGTGACATTAAAGTTCAAAAACTATTGTATTATTATTTTAATAATGGCCATAATAATCTATGATATGACCTAATATGCTGAGGAAATAAATTCAAAAGTGCTTCGGGAAGAAGTTGTTTTTCACATACAAGGTATATCAGGCCACAGATATAACCTAGGGGACACAATGAAAATAAATTAACACTTCCCCTAATGTCAACACTATTTCTTTGCATTGATGTGCAACTTTAAAGTTGATGAACTCCGGTGATATGCAGATTCCTTGCTGCAGACATTGCAGAGGACTTTATTTTAATCAACACTTTATTTTGTTTGTTGTTTAAAAGTAAATGTTCCAATCAATGATCTAGTCAGCACATTTTCTTCTCTCTCCTTAATTTTACAGTCTAATGGTTACTGACTACAACGGCTCGGGGTCAAAGGTCATACGGAATCGATTAATCTGCGTTATTTTTTTTAATCAGTTTTTTTTTTTTCAAATTAATTAATCGAAATTAATCAGTTATTTTGACAGCCCTAGTACTTATATAAGGTTACCATTTATTGCTAATTTTAGCTTGCTACTATTGTTTCCGGTAAGTCCTCTGTCCACTGAAAATGGGCATAACCAAAGGGTTCCTGACAGCATGTGGTGCACATTGACGTCACAGTTTAGAACGCGTTTCATTTCTTGAACACAATGTCCATGGAAATGGCAGCATTTTTTATTAAAAACTGAAAATTTCAACCTAGAAACTTGAGCTAATCGTGAGTGCTGTTGAAAGCATGTCTTTTCCCCTTAGCAACGGTTTGTAAACAAAACGTTACTCCAGACCGCTTGCAAGGCTACGTTAGTAGCAGAGAACTCGCTAGCCAGATTTAAATGGCACTGAATGGTGTGTGTCTGTCATTGAAACGTGGGTTTCATCGTTTGACGGTAGGTAACACTGTTGATGAATGATGCAGGCTATAGGTTTATCCTTATCTTAGAAGTTCTGACGTGAGAAAACAAAGAAGTTCCTCAGAAATACGACAGTTCTTCGGAAGTATTGGTGAATAGCATTGAAGAAGATTCTTAAGGACTTCTTAATTTTTCTTAGAAATCTACTTAATATGTATCTTAAGATTTTTTTTTTGTGAATCCGGCCTCCGATCTTTCATTACAATCTAGCTAAGTAAAAATAAACTTAGACACATGAGATGTTTGATTGATGGAATTATGCTTGATCAATGTTCAAAACAAAGTATAAAAACAACTAGACATGCAAGGACATTTGGGGAAAATCAAAGTACCGCTCTCGTCTGGATGTTACAGCAGAGAGGAGTTGCACTCTCTTTCACTACATGTGAATGATTGGGGTCGCCAACATTTTGTGACATCAAAATAGGGTCACCTGCCAAAAAATCTCAATCTCAACTACATCAATTACCCTGGCAACAATCTAGCAACCACTACGATATTGTCAACCAACACGATTACCCTAGAAATCAGCATAGAAACCGTTTTATTCAGCATAACAACCACCATATTTACCCTATCAACAACCTAGCAACCATCTTAATTACCCTAGCAACAACCTAGTAACCACCACCATAATGTCAATCCAGTTACCAACATGATTACCCTAGCAACCAGCATAGCAAACCCTACCTTAATTTCAACCTTCCACTTTATTTAGCATATCAACCACCACATCTACCCTACCAACAACCTAGCCACCATTTAAATTACCCTAGCAACTACTTAGCAAACCCTACCTTAATTTCAACCTAGCAACTGCCATAGCAACCAATATGATTACCCTAGCAACCATTATAGCAATTTTTTTCATTTAGGTTACAACATAGCAACCATCCATATCTACAGTACCCTAACAACAACCTAACAAGCATCTCAATTACAACCTAGCAACTACTACCACAATGCCAACCTAGTTTTCACTATAGCAACCATCATAATTACCCTAGCAACCAGCATGGCAACCACTGTATTTAGCATAGCAACCACTTTGTCTTCTCTAGCAACCATCTTAATTACTTTAGCAACAGTCTAGCAACCACTACCATAATGTCCCTAAAAAGTTGGGACGGGGGTAATAAAATAAAAAAGTTGTGTAATGATTAAGAAAACAAAAGTAGGAATGTTTTACAACTAATTAGGGTAACTGGCAACATGATTGGGTATGTAGGGCCCTATGAAATCCATTTTATTATTTTCCAAATTCCGTTTTATTTTTTCTCAAATTCTTGTTTTATTTTAAATATGTGACAGACACAATTGCTTTTTAAATATTCAGAAAGCCAATTTCAAAATTCTCCAACATTGCCTTCACCATTGTTAGGCCTACACATCTCCACCAAACTAGGCTGCAAGTTTAGATGGCTACATGTCCATGGCAAAATATGTGTTGCTTTCTATTTAGTTTGTTAGCACACATCTCCACTAAAGGATGAAATGGCTATTGCAGCACTTTTTTTTTTTGAATTGTGGGTCTGCGCGTCTGCTTGAGGTGACATTCGTGTCTGGGAATGGGACTGCTTGCAATGTTTCAAGAAACTTCTGCACACATTTCAACAATCTTCCACAAACTCACATCTTGCATCTACTGATTTTGTCATTGTCTTGGCTGGAGGGATTTGCCCGCAGTGGATTTAGCTTTGTTCTTAAGTTTCCCTTTTGATTTATATGGTCGCTATACATGTGTATTTGCGAGTCAGGTCAATTATGTGTCGCAAACTAGTTGTTTTCAGACTCATAGTAGTCATTGGGGTATTGTTTAGCCCCGTTATCTAGCAATCAAGCAGTTTAGTGTTTTGTCACCGTTGTCGGGATCGCTTATTTTCTTTGTTATATTATTTTCTTTTGTTTGTTTTCTTTGACTACGGAACGCGTTTTGTCTTTCGGTCACAGTCTAGGCCGAGCCCTTCTTATATGCTTTTTGTTTTAAAGTAAACTGAAATAAAAGTGAAGCAGAAGTAAAGTGAAGTGAATTAGAAAAAACGCCTGTTTATTTTGTGTCAACAGAATATCTGCAAATTCTGTGCAATTCCATGTTCATAAGATAATTCCGTTTTCATGTGTAGATTCCGTGATTCCGTCTGTGTTTTCCGCATTGTGGAAATCATAGGGCCCTAGGTATAAAAAGGAGCATCTTACTGTAGAAGTAAAGATGTAGGGGTATTCATCACTCTGTGTAAACCTGTGTGGACAAATGATGAAACAATGTAATTTTAATGCTTCTTTACATGGAGTTGCGAAGTATTTGGGGAGTTCATCATCTACAGTAATATTATTAAAATATTTAGAGAATCCAGAGAAATCTTTGCAAACTAGGGATAGAGCTGAAAAGCAATAAATGAAAAACAATTGATGGCCGTGGTCTTTTGGACCTCAGATGGCACTCTAAGCGATTGTCATACGTTTTTTAGGCTAAAACATTTTTTGTCACTTAGAGCAAACGTCCCCTCACCATCCGCTAGCTGCCTGTGTCCTGAATACACTGTAAAAAATGCAATCTCTATGAACAACCCAGGTTCCAAAAAGAGCCACAAAACAACTTGGGCAAACCTTGCCCATAAAAACATAACAAACTGTTCCAGCAAATCACTGACGAGATGCACATCTTGAATTTCCCCTGGGGATCAATAAAGTATCTATCTATCTACATTTAGGAGAGTTTCAATTGCACGGGAGGGAGGGGGAGGAAGTAGCGAGCTAGCTTTCTGTTTTGTTTGAATGTCAACAGAAGTGGCGTTACCCAGCATTGCTTAGAACACCTTTAAAACCAGACCTGTTTCTGTAAAGTCTGTAAAGAGAATCATTGGATGGGCTCAGGAAAACCTCTGATAACCATTGTCTATAAGCAAAGTTTGATACTCAATTCAGATATACTACTGTAAACTTTACCATGCAACAGCCAAAATTGTATTTAGACTTGATACAGAAATACCACCGTCTTATCTGGGCCTGAGCTGGTTTACAAAATGGACTGAGGTCCTGTGGCTAGACCAATCAAAATGTGCAATTCTTTTTGGAAATCATGGACTCATCTGGGCTAGAGGAGAGGGCCTATCAAGGTATACAACCTATCCAACTTGTTGTACTGCTCAGTTCAAAACCCAACATCTCTGACGGTGTGGAGGTGCATTACTCCCTACAACATGGGCACCATAGATAGGATAGATAGATAGACTTTATTCATCCCCAAAGGGAAATTACAGTGTTTCAGCAGCCATACAAACACAGCATTCACATATACTGTACATACATACACCCATGACATTTCGGAATCTAACAATGCACTCACATGTGGTGCATGTGTGAAATGCACATATCTGTTGTGTGTGCTATTTTGTTTTGCACGTTTTATACATTGGAAACACTTACTCACTTCCTGTTGGATGTGACGACATCAGTGATATTCACTCGGTGGCGCTACACCACAAATATGTGTGGTACAATGGAATGCTTCCAAGTAACCGATTTATGACATACATTTTGTGATATGCTGTGCAACTGACAAGTTATCCTAAACACTCCTTCAGCCTACCCACTGGGGCTGGGGGGGCATATGGGGTCCATATCTCTACCAACTCTTGTGTGTGTGTGGGTGAAACTATTTGCTGACCACAAGACTCAATGACATAAGGGGGCTCTATGGAGACCCTGGGCCACACCGGGGGCCAAACCTTTGTCCATGACAGCTTTATTGGACATCCGCTATGTGTGCCACATTTTCGCCTGTGGGAACCACCTCAAAAAAGGCAAAGTGCGGCAGGATATTACCAACTATAATAATAATAATAATAATAACAACAATCCTTACAGAAACAATAAGGCTTTCGCACCATCTGGTGCTCGGGCCCTAATTATGCATCATCATTGAAGATGGAACAGTGAGATCATTTATTGTGTAGAGTTTACTAATAAGAACGTTTTTGACAAGATGGCGGCGAGTGGAAAAAACAACTGCTAAAATGAGTTGTTCAAAACCTTTCTTTTTTGTAAACTATGTTCTCAATGCTCACGTTCATGTGTAGAGACCCTGGTGATACTATGATCTAATAGTAGTGCCCCTCACTCCCATTCAGAAGGCCATTTGACCCAAAACGACAATACGGTCAATCTTAAGTGGCGCTTCCGTCCTAATTATACTTTTAAACAAAAGTTTGATATATAGTCAGCATCATTGCCCATGGACATTTCAGCCAAATAATTTAATTTAGGCCTATGGATTTTTAAAATTGTTTGTTATGTCTTATCTATTTGTATACGAGATGTTTTGTTATTGCTTGCAATGTGGCTCTCAGGAGTGCAAGACAAATTCCCTTTGGGGCAATAAAGGTTTGGGCATGTTACCCTGCTAACAGACAGCTCCATTGGCTACCCTCAAATCAACCTTATCCTGGCTACAGTACAAAGACTTCAAAAGAAAGAAATTATAACTAGAAGACAGAGTAAGGCCACTTTATTTCAGTACATAGGGTAGGCTACCCGAGCTAGGCAAGATAGCTTCTACCACATGTCAACAGTGAGCCCTTGCCTCTACTTTGCAGAATTTGAATGCTCCTCTAGTGTTGGTTCAACAGGGCTACCCCCTGCTGACTGAAATTGTGAACGCGAACGTTAGATCTTACACGTGAGGACTCAACACACTATTTTCGAGGGCTTTTGAGAGGGCCCAGCACACACAAGAGTTCATCTTACCAGGGCCGTGCCACTTGAGGTGGGGCCGCTCATTTACTCCCCTAATTTACTGCAAATATAGACTTGGTTGCAGCTTCTAAACAATTTTTGTAGTGCTACTTTGTGCCCCCTAAGAGTTAACATTTCTAAACATTGCAGAAGCACAATTTTTTTGGCAAAAGAATTACAAAAAGTGTAGAACATTGAAAACCATCCATTAGTGTATTTTTTTATTTTGAGTATATTTGTGCTGTTACAAATTATTAATTGCAGGAAGGCCTAATAATATGTACTAACAAGGAAATAAAATAGGCTTAATTATAGAATAACAAAAGAAAAAGGGATACTCTGCACACCAGATACCTCCCATTCATATATTTTTTTTTTAATTTATTTGTGTATGGTGTGCGGATCACCCCTTGTTCTTTTGTGATACTCTCACACTAGATCCTGCACCCATCCAATTTTGGCCAGGGATGTGCATGGCCTCATACTGTTTTATTATAGAATAAAACATTCTGTTCTCATTCTAATCATTCTATTGTCATTATAATTTCAACCCTTGCATGACAGACATGAGTATCTCAAGGGGCTGGTGTCAAAACACAAGATGTTCGAAGATTACCTAATGAAGATTTTGGATGTACTCCCAGAAAGTAAGTTAAAAACAGCAGAGTTTTGGCAAACATGGATTAATAGGTTTAATGTAATGAGATGACATCAATCACACTTTTGCCCTGAATAGAGTTGTGCTCAAAAGTTTACATACCCTGCCAAAATCTGCAAAAAATATTTGCCAGTTTTTGGAAAGTATAACTGATCATGCAGAAAACCTTTTATTTTATTTAGGCATAGGACTCAGATGAAGCCATTTATCATCACATAATATTGTGTGCCCTTTTTTAATAAAAAAAATAACTGAAATTACCCAAATGGCCCTGATCAAAAGGGCATACCCTTGAATGTTTGGCCTGACAGGTTGACACCTAGATTGAATTGTCTATTAAGGATACGTTTCGACACCTATGACATGTTTGATTGTAATTAGTGCCTGTATAAATAGTCAATGTTTGATTGTAATTAGTGCCTGTATAAATAGTCAATGAGTTGTGAGACCTGTTGTGTTGTGAGACACACATTTCATCCAGGGCTGCACTGACTTTGCTGGCTTTTGGATGCCATGGGCTAAGAGCTGTCAAAAGATTTACGAGAAAATTGATAAATCAGGAAAAGGAAAGATTTGAAAATGTCAGTCGTGCTCAAAGTCTGAAGAAGTGGAGAATTGGTGGTTTGGTTGATACCAAACCATGGTCAGGCAGACCAACAAGGATTTCCTTTTATGAACAGCACAAATTGAGGGCAAATCATTCTGGTGTTACGGACCTTATCCGGGTGCATATTAACTGGGTATAAACAATAAGCACGTTATCATGAGCAGGTAGGATACCTTATTTACTACAGATTTGACTGATTCAGTAAAGAAGTCTGCGCGAACATGGTCTTGACATGTCTATAATAAAATAAAATCTAATCTCAGCCATCTCAGTCCCCTGATCTAAAGTCCATAGAAAAAAACGTGGGGTGAGTCAAAAAGGAGAATGTATAGTATATAAGTATATAGTCTTTTGATCCCGTGAGGGAAATTTGGTCTGTGCATTTATCCCAATCCGTGAATTAGTGAAACACACTCAGCACACAGTGAACACACAGTGAGATGAAGCACACACTAATCCTGACGCAGTGAGCTGCCTGCTACAGCAGCGCTTTTATGGGGTGTCGTAGGAAAATATTACAAGCTTTTTTTTGGCAAAGCGAGGCTTGAGAAGGTATAACAAGCAGGGGTGCCAATAATTGTGAGCGACGTGTTTTTGTTAAAAATATTTATTTCTTTATGAGATTTTACTTTTTCTCAAAATAATGATTTTTCCTCATAGTTTTCATTGTGAAAACAACAGATTATTTGTTATACCTGTCTTAGTGAACTTTAGCAGAGGTGCCAATAATTCTGGAGGGTACTGTACTGTATATTTTAACCATTTTGAACTCTTTAGTTATTTGGTTGCTTAGGCTACTTGCACAAGAAGCATAGCATTTACATAATTGGCTTTTCGTCAAACAGAGACTAGAAAATTGACTGAGGTCCTCCGGAAGTCCTCATTGTGACATATTGAAAGGGGTCGGGGATTGGGATCGGTCAATTGAGCTCCACGGTGCTTAGCAGTGAGTACAGGTCCCTCTAGAAGCCATCGGCCCTGACAGTGTGGTCAGAGACATTCACACCAGCGGCCTGCTGGAGGTCATTTTATAGGGCTCTGACAGGGCTCCTACTGTTCCTCCTTGCACAGAGTGACATCTGTCATTCCCTGTAACAGCAAGCAGTGCGACTTCAAACTAAAACATGCTTTACTAAAAACTAGCAGTATATCTGCACCTGCACCGGCATCTGCAGTCGTCTATTATTTATTGGCAAAGTGAAACTAACTGCACCGTGGTCTCATTGTCAACTACAAACCAGTCATACACAGCTACTGTCACTATTGACTGACAATAGGTTACTATCGAAAACATAGCCTGCAAAAAGCAACACCTACCCCAATAATGTTTGAATGACTGAATAAAAAACCCAAGGACATTTATCCTGCAGAGGAGTTCCTGCTTACATCTCGTGATAGTGCGTCTTCAGCTGTGCTTCATATGTGCCTTTCGCTCCTAATCACTTTTATCCGTCATTACCAATTTGCAAATGATGGTGAATAACTAGAAATGCAATGCCAGATGAATTGCAATAGTGGATGAAAAGCTGCTCGCTTAATGTTGGTGGGGAGATTCCTGAAAAAAAAAAACATTGAATCACTTAATCTTTGAGTTCATACAAATTCAAAATGGTATTTCAACTAAAATGAATATTGAAACAATATGTTGAAATTACAACCAAACTAAAGATCGATGTGATTTCAATGGAATTTCAATTTATATTAAACCTCAGTAAACCACTATTAATCTGTCAAAATATTGGAAAATTCATATCCTGCTTTTATCTACAGACAGAACAAATTTGGCTAGGCCTAGGTATGTCTGGTTTAGGCTACACAAGCTTGCATTAATAACCATTGACAACTTATCAGTTTGAAAAGCAAGTGCAGTTATTCACTCTTCTTCATCTAGAAATTCACGTGTGCTGTGCTTTCCTGCCATCCATTCAGTATAGCATCCATAGCTGTTGCAGTCAGCCTGATCCTCCACCATCCAGTAGCAGAGTGAAGCAGCACCAGAAATAGAAGGGGGGAAAAAGAGACAGTTGTTAGATAAATATGTTCAACTGAACAACAAACTAACAGCTGTAAGCCTACAATCAAGTCATTTTACGGCACAACCTACCACGCATATACTGTAAACGTAGTTCAAAATGAAGGCTAAGTTTCAGCCAGTGACTGTTTGCCATAGAAGGCCATTTCCCTCTTCAGGCCAGATATCGCTAGGAAAGGCGGCTGACAATTTGAGTGTGAAGCTAATTACTTAGCTGCTAACACTACCGCCGCCACTGCACACAACCTAGAAACATTCCTGAGGTCTAGCTAACAATATTACTTACCTATTGAATCCTCGGTTAACTTAATCAAGTTATGAACTTACTCAACGTAATACCAATATTATCAAACTAGCTAGAGTTAAACTTAACGTCCTCTCTGGACGTAGCAGCTACGAGTTTGTTGCTAATCGATGACAGGTAACGCCAGCTTGCTTGCTTACTTGCAGACTTCGCATACTCCATTCAAATTAATTGTAACTTACATTGGATGTGGTAGGAAAACGTCCGTTTCGTCGTAGTTTGTTGGACGAAGCAGACACCAAGAACGTAAACTTTCTTGAAGAGAATTGAGCAGTGTGAAAGCAGTGTGGTTCAAAGGCGATTAATTACAGTATGTGTAGGACTAGTTTAGGGAGCGTCAGATTGTATGCAGGTGGACCCGCACCTGATTACTTTACGACCATTCTAAATGAGCCCCCTTTGTGATGTCATAGAGAGAAAAATATGTTTTGTAACATTTTTAATCCCTACATTAAGCAGTTAGAGCCGCATTAAGTTTTTGAAAAGGTAAAAAGAAAAGGTTATAAGAAGAAGAAGCCAGGAGATTTCAAGATAGTGGATTCCATCCACTATAACTACTCATTGTGAGATGTATTTCGGAATATCTTTATTCTAATTATGTTTCCCCATTGTAATTGTGTAATTTGTAATGTTTTGCATGGATGTGCACTGGTGCGCTTTCGTGGGTGAGAGAAGTAGGGTGCGTTGTGTACCCGCCCACATCACTGTTGATCACTGTAACACACTATTAAAATAACATAAACAACTTGGCATGGATTTCTGACCAGTTTTCTCTTGGTCAGTGGCGTAAGGTGTTTTAGGTACAGTAGTGTACGATAGCGATTTGTAGACAATACACCACACCCCTCCTTAGGTCGTTAATTGCCACACTCTTTGGTGCGTTGCTCAAAAAAAGAGACATGCATGGCTGAAAACTCAAGTCTATGATAGGAACTAGATGTACCGCAGAGCGGTACAAAAAATGACCGCCGCCCAGTCCAGCACATTTTTTCCACAAAAATAAATCACGCTGAAAGGCCTATATGATTCTAACTGTCTCACTAAATTGCATTATCCACACTCAATTCTCACTGGTATCTGCTAGACAACAAGTACCAAAACATGATTAGTTCATAGATTTCACATGTAAAATTCATTTTATACAACCCCACCTCCATCTTGCCTGTTCATAATTCTGAGAAATTCTTGATTGTTTGTGTTATGTTATGTGTGTGGGTGTGTGTGTGTGTGTGTGTGTGTGTGTGCCTGCATATGTGCCTGTGCATGGAAGCGTACATATGTCTACTGTGTGAGTATGTGTCATATGTATGATTACTGTGAATGTATGTGTGTGTGTGTGTGTATCTGTTTCTTCGCTGCACGGCGGTCATAATAAGCTTTGCGTTGTGATGATTATAAACTTTAGACTGAGCTTTAGACCATCATGATAGAAGCCTGTATTGCAATTAGCAGAAGGCATCTGAGAACTATTTGGTCTTAAGTCTAGATTTAAAACCGGCTGCAGTTGGGGCCTTTTTGATGTTGATTCCAGAGCTGAATACAACCACATTATAACAGCAGGTTTTACTAACAGGACTCACATGAGTTGTAAGAGTAGGGGATGGAGTAGGAGATGGAGACAAATTGACAAAGAGTGATTTATTTTTGCAGAGAGAATGTGCAGGACTGAGCTAGAGTCGTATTTTGTACTGCTACGTGGTACAAAATACAACCTATTTTTCTTTATTGCTATGATTTGTTAAATGGTTGCACTATTCTGTGATGCCTTGTGATTTCATTTGAATCCTGTTAAAAATAAAAGTAATGTGTTTTGCCCAATCACTTGTGTTTTCTCAAAAGAATGATACACATTTTACAAATTCTGCCAGGTCATGTAGACTTATGAGCACACTCAAACCAACTGTAGAGAACCCCCTACCAAATGTCTTATATGTCTTACATGTCCTCTGAACTGCTATGAAAATAAATGTCATTATAGGTTATTCTGGGAATGCAGCAGACTCTCCAGTCATGTCCATCCTTAGGCGACATGAGACACTGTCCATCACACATCAAGACCTAGTTGGACAACTGGTTTCCCTTGTAGAGGAGCTGGAATTGGGCCAGAGGAACCTTGAAATTCTGAAGCAGGAGCACAACACACATAAACTAGTAGAAATATATCATGAATATGAAATATATAGAAATATATCATGAATATATCATAAATATGTCTAACTAAATGTATCAATCCTTTCAAATGTGCAAAATGCTATTATTCAAAATTGTGGAATGCACCAAAAATACTACAGGTAGCATTATTTATCAGAAATCACAGGAAATATTGACAATGCTGTAAGACTCCTCAGTCTTTACTTTCATCAAAGAATATCCTATATACCCCCATTTCATGAGTTCCAGTTCCACATTTCCCTGAGTATGCTAGCAGATACATTTCCACCTTCAAAACTATTCAATCCTCCACCAACTACCAACCTCACAGCTGACATCTTTGCTTCATTTTTCACTAACAAGGTAGCATCCATTAGTAGTCAGTTTTCTGAACCAAGCAGGCATAACCTACCTCCCCAGGCTTAAGGGTGCTTCAAAGAACCCTACATGCAGCAGTCAGACCTTCAGGCTATCACTGGCGCATCATTACCTTCATTCACCCCTCTCACTGAGAGTAAAGTGTCTAAACTCCTAACATGTTGTTGCCCTACGATATGCCCACTAGACCCTATAGTAGAGGTCCTGGATAAGATTTGTATGCGCTTCATTTAGCGGAGATTATCTCAACTGTTATAAACTAATATGACCCTGGAGTACAGGGTCCTTTAGTATTTTCGATTGACTTTGATAATCCTCCTCTGAGCTGCAGATCCTTCTGATTCGGTTGAATTGGGAAATGGGCAAGTTCTTTTTCAACGCTGTAGGGTGATATGACTCACCATGTAGCAAGGTGTTTTTATCAGTACTTTTTTGGAAGAGGTTCATTTTTAATATATTGCCTTCTCTCTCAATTAAAATGTCCAAAAAATTCATCTGTTTGTCATCCACTGAGATGGTAAATTTCAGATGCTGGTTACTATCATTCATGTAATTATGGAATTCTCTTAGAGATGTTATATCACCTTTCCATATGAAAAAAATGTCTTCCAAGTAGCGCTTCCAATATGATATATTCTCTAAAAAAGTTTTTTTGTACTAAAGATCACCTCAGCTTCAAATAGTCCTACGTAGAGGGAGGCAAAACTTGGAGACATCTTCAAGCCCATTGCTACTCCTGATACCTGGAGATAAAAATCAGTGGCAAAAAGAAAGCTAGCCTATAGTTTTTACTCATATGAAACCTTTTCCATATCCTGTGCAGAGGATAAGACGTGGATTGAAATTATCTATCAAACACATTATAAAAACTGTTTCTCTGCTCGAGTTTTATATGGTTCAAAAAACATTTCATGGACATTCCCGGAACCATAGATTTGACCATAAAGGAAAGTTCCGGTGTTGAAACTTTCCTGAATGACTGTGAGGGAACGTTAGCAGCAAATGTTCCTGCATCCTTCAGTGACGTCCGGGGAACGTTCCCCAAACCAAAAATTGTTTGCTCCTATGCCTGAGCACAGATAGGTGCGTCCGAAATGTCTTTAATTTAATTCAAATTATGTTACAAAAAAACTTAGTAGTAGCCTACATTAATGCAGCTAAAAGCTAGAGGCTTTCCCAATGTCATTAACATGAACAATATTAGACAGCTAACAGCTAACGTATGTTGCATTTTTGCATGTGAAAATATATGTATAACAAGACTTGGGTAACAATAGACTTAGTCTATTGGATGGAGAATACGTGAACTTTGAA
The DNA here is from genome assembly GCF_017589495.1 of Alosa alosa. NCBI lineage: Eukaryota > Metazoa > Chordata > Actinopteri > Clupeiformes > Clupeidae > Alosa > Alosa alosa. The sequence goes on from NC_063190.1 coordinate 1,877,052, forward strand.
CCATTAAGATGGTCAATAGGTGAAACAAATTGGCAGACATTATTAGCCTATATTTCAATTTCAATTTAATTTCACTTATAGAGCGCCAAAACCTTACACATGTATCATGGCGCTTTACAGAGTGTTAAAACATTCAGAGAGAGCCCATGAGTAACAGGGGCGAGGAAAAACTCCCTAGAATTGAAGATACAGTGTACATACAGGAAGAAACCTCGAGCAGATCCTTGACTCAAGGGCCTGACCCATCTGCCTAGGGTCAGTTACAGGGCAGTAAGGTCTGTATACATGATAAATGAAAGGTTAATTAGGTGTAGAGAATAGAACATGGTGTTTAAATCCACCTGAGGTATATGTTACAAAGAGGTAGGATGGCTACATATCCATAATGCATGAATCCTATATATTGTCAGAATGTTCAAATAGTCCAGTGTAGGGAATGAATTGTCCATAGGGATTAGGAGTTGTTGTAGAGTGGGTCACTAGGCTGCTCGGGCCAGGAGTCCGGGTAATGGGACAGCAACAGGCGATGGTAGGGCAGTCATAGGGATGGGACTTCAGGTGTGATGAGGGCCAAACACAAGGATGGCTGATGACTGGTAATGGTTTACCTCACAAGTGAGGTAAGGGGGAAGAAACAGCCTATAGTAACTTGAAGGCTAATGATTCACTTTAGACAACAGGTGCATTGCTTCTAAACTGGCAGCATTGGGTGTTCAGAAACAAGGCAATGATGATTGACATGATGCTGTAAGGAACTTTCAAAATAGCCCCATCTGGAGTATCCTTACAGGGGACTGTAGCCTAATGTGAACACTGTTCCCCACAACATTAGCCTATTGGTTTAAACAAACTAAACACCACAATCGGCATAGCCTATAATGCACGTAAGTATGTTTTTTGGAACTGTAGAAGAGGTATAAAAATAGCGTTTTGTAGCGGCGAAATGACATGCCCGGGTCACTTCCAGGCTAACGAGTTTTGACTAAAAACGGTAAAATCTAACTTTCTCAAAACACATCTGAATGACATGATTTTGATGTCAACTCAACGTATGTACTCCCAATCATCCGTAAATTGATCTAAAGTGCATTTTACTCCGGAAAATTCCTTTAAGCACTGAGTTTCAGTACTTCCTCCAAGTGTGTGTGCTTAGGTGGGGTCCAAAGTTTTTGGACCTCAGTATTTTAAAAACTCTACGTGCTGTACAGCCCTGTGTATATATATTGAATATTTTATATTAATGCAGTGAGCTAATGCATGAACTTTGACAGCACTGAATCATATCTAGCAAAGACACAGAGAAGCTTTAATGTAGCAAAGTTTGTAATTGAAACAAATGGAGGATTCTTTGATGAAAGGACTTTTTATTTCAAGCCTAAAACTTTTTCATTTTTTTTAAGCATAAATCATTATTTTTAACTTTGTCAACATGATTATATTTTTATTTTTTTTATGGAAAATTTAAACGAACAGGTTATATTTGTAATTATTTGTTCAAGATATTTTCCGTAATAAATAGCATTGATACAAATGTGACTTTCCTGGGCTTTGATCAATTCAATTTTTGACAAGTGCCTGTACAGACATATAAATAATTATCTTTTTATCCATTTAGATGATCAACAAAGAGTTATCAGAACTGCAGACAAAGTGGGATAGAGCCACAGAGAGGACCAAACTACTGGAGATGACCACACAAATGCATCAAGGCCAATCACGGGACCAGGTCAGCAATATTTACCGGTCATGTACTGTATATTCTGATGTTGCAAATCAGTTACAATGGGTTGTAATGATTTGTTCATTACTAATATTCTGATATTCTCACCATCCACAGTCAGCCCTCAACAGCTATTGATTAATCATTCTATTTGTATGGCTGTATTGACATCGGGTGTTGGTCTAAAAATGGTTGTTGAGCTCTCAATCACATCACTATAATTGCTGCTGGCAACAACATGACAACAATTACAAGATTTTTAGACTGTACGATGCTGAATTCTCACTAAGTTTTACCGAAGAATTTGTTGGTATTTGTGGCTGCCTGCATCAAGGGCTTGCGATTTATGTTGCTGATTGAATCATAAATGGCCAAAGCAATGAAAAGTTTGGCTTTTTTTTTCGCCAATCTGCAAAAAAAAATCTTACCAATACCAATTTTTTTTTTACTATGTGTTCCTATAGGTGTCCCAATCCCAAGCCAAATCTGTGGTTTTTAGAGGTGCTGAATCTATCCCAGCCATTAGTTTTGAGTAAAAATTACTCCAAGTCCATACAAGTGGTTTTATGGTACAATTTAAAAAAAAAACTTCCTTAATCAGTTTAAAATTTAACAAACCTCATCCAACTCCCCTGCACTCCCTCACTCCTGTTATCATCCGACTGGTTGATGTTCTGGCAAGAGTTACCATGACAGTTCCAACAAGCAGAAATACCCTCCTTGCTTTTTACAGCAGCACCTGAGTGTCACAGTCCTAGGGTTGGGCACCGAAACACGGTTCTAATATGGCACCGGTGCCGACGCAAACGGTAGTAACTGCATCGAATAACAACGTGGATTTCGGTGCCTCATTTCGGTGCTTAAATAGCGTTTCTTTATTTTATTTTTTTATACGAGGCATCACTGCATGTCATGCACCATCTCTAACGTCTTGCTCTGATAGCAACACATCCAGATACAGTTAGCTAACATAAACACTGAATGCACCACATAGACGAGTGGACAGTGTTTGACAGCTTGCGTGAGCCCAAGTAGCTTACTTAAGCGTTATTGCGAGCTCCTGTCAAAATCTAGCAGTGGGCCTAACTACACACAAGCAAAAGGCTATGAAACAACATCAACAGTAGCCTATACGTTACACAATATCCTTGCTAATGCGCTAACTGGCATTTATTTGAAATGTTATCAGCAAAGTTGTAAGGTGAAAACTTTATTTCACGGTGTGTTCTAAACAACATAATGGCATGATATTAATCTTTCATGTGTACGAGGCCCATATAGCATCACAATGAATATGAAGATCATGTTAAAAGTTAGCTGACAAAAACATAAATATGTAGGTTACATACCTGATGTCACTGAGCTGTCAAAGAGGCTACGAAACCATCTCCGTATGTTATTGCTAATTAAATTCAGCTGACTGGTGTTAGCGCATAGCCATAGTTGCTGTTAAAATGCCTACTAGGCTAGCGCTGGGAATCTAAACACTTCCACACCGACATGTAGCCTAACATGTTAAAAACTATTGCGTGTTATGGGTTAAGACATGACATTTCTTGAAGCATTTGGGAACACACTGAATTAACTGGAAAGTAGAGTCCCTATTAGATTAGCTTGCTTGCAAATGCAGTTGTCCATGACCTGGCAGTTCTATGGCAAGCGGTTTTAACATACCTTATGGCGAGCTTACCATTGTGTGTGCATGCATGGCAAGCCGTTTTAACATTTAAATGTATTATTCGTAGGAGCAATGAGATATTGATAGCAAATTGAATATAAGTTCAATTTAATGTTCAAATTTGTCTTATCAATAAAAAAAAAGCAATTCATGCTTTAGACCATTTTAATTTAAAACCGTTTTGGCACCGGCACCGTTCGGTATCGATCTAAATCGCACCGGTATCGGATAAAACCCAAACGATACCCAACCCTACACAGTCCCCTTCAGCTGCAACTAGGTAGTCCGGGATCTGTTGTAGGGACTGGTGCATAACCGTGTTGTCCTTGTTTCCATCCATACTCAAGGATATCTAGTGATGGACTAAGAAAAGTCCCCTGTGACTAGTTTTACACAATTCTATATCAAATCAAACTTCCTACTTGATATCTCTTCTGAATCTTAGTAATCTAGACTAGTTGCTAGTCATATAATTGTCAACTTTTAAAGTGTTTCCTTATATTATCCTTATATTATATATATTTCTAAACATATTTTGGGTTCACACAAATTATTTTGTGTGAATAATATTCATTATTGTGTTTATCTCACACATAATGTCTGCTTTCTTCTTGTGCTAGTCATTTTTTTCATGCCATTAACTAGAGGTACACTTGTTTTTTGTCTGAAATAATGTCAGAGGTCCCTTTCTCTGATCTCTTGCAGGTTGAGGAAGTGGGAAGCCTCCTGATTGCTGTCAGGAACCTTGGAGAACAGTGTTATCTACCACATTATGGTCTTCTTGAGGAAATAGATGTGCTAGATATGATAGACATGATAAAGGTGGAGTAATCTCCAGTTAAGCTTGTTTGAATGAATTTGAACAGAATGTTTGAACTTGTAAAATCTGTAATATCCTCTTTTTAATTTTTGTTACAGGAGCACTTGCTGGGAATAGCAGATATGGAGGAAAGAGTCACACTCCTTGTAGAATCAGATTCACAGGTAATTAGTAGCTCTGCAGTTGGCACAGAGAAAGGATCACAAAGAATAAAGAAAAAACAAATCCATCAAAACAGTGATGACAAATTGACAATTGATGACAAAAAACACTGCCAAGCACATTCATAATGCTGAAGGGACATTTTAATGAAACATGACACAATGTGAGGATATTGGAGATGTTTGTCTTTCAATATGGGTAATTTCACAATTACAGTAGGGTGAGTGTTAGGCCAAATGTTCGTCAAACATGAATTTTGAATGATAGCTAAAGTGGTTGAACTTGCAATACCCCCCAAAAGTGACAAAATAACTCAACATTTTTCTATTTACATGTTTTGACTGGTATAATTACAATGTGGACGTTTTCTTATGTGCGTGAAGCTGTAAAGGGGGTTACATAATTTTAAGTTATACACAGTTATAATTTTAAGATGGAGAAGAGCTTGCCAAGTTCAAAGAAGGTTGCTGCGAGTATTCTAAGCTTGTTTGCATATCGGAGCCTAGCGACATGCAATGCATCCAACAGTATATAAAGTACATAACTTTACATAAAGTCATCATCCACAGCACTTGTGCAGATGCCTGGATGAACAACCGTCAAGCCAAATTAATCATCCATATTCTCTCCTGATTTCCCTCCAGTGTACGCTACATGGGCAGAAATGTGACAATGGAAGAATGTTTAGGAACAATTCACTTACCTTTATTGTGAAACTACCCATATAACACTACAGAGAGTATTTTATCTGCATGCTACTGTTAATCTTCTATACAATTATCTGTATACAGATCCCTTTTAACCACTTGTAACATATAACAGACTTGCCACAAAAGTCTTTTTGTTTTACATGATATATGAATAAAGTAACTTGTAGGAATGCATCTTTACTGAATGTTTTTTTTTGTCTGTCATTGTCACTGGAAAGATAATTTTACTATTTGTGCATTCACCATTTCCTATTCAAGAAGCAAACGATTTAAGGATTTGCACAGATATTCGAATAACAGCTGTTGAATAAAAGTTCTGCTACCACGGAAGCATAGCATAGCATAGAAGTTATACCACCACATTAGCTACTGTTAATTACAGTCTTATTATTATTATTATTGTTATTATTATTATTATTATTATTATTATTATTATTATCATCATCATCATCATCATCATTATCATTATTATTATTATTATTACAGTGCATTCTTTTTCTTATTACAGTGCATGAAAATGCACTATACTGTTCTTCCAAGTCTTCTTCTCATTATTATTCCACTTACCACTTTTTCCGTACGCTATTAAACTTGAACCATTTAAATTTTGTTCAAACTTTGTCACGTAGGTCTTCAAATGGACCAGGTTGGCATATATTTCCATTTTTGTAACCTTCATACTTTTTGAGATATTAACAAAAAAAGCTTATTTTCACCATAGACTTTCTGCAGCCATCTGCTCAACTAGGCTCTATTTCTCTCTGTGTCTCTCTCTATTCCACAAGAACACAAGGCACCTTCCATCCAACTGTCTCTCATCCATCCACTACAAACCATTCATTCATCCATTAAACTATCTGTCTATCAACATCCATTAACTATCTACTTATACACACTCATTAAACCAGTGGTCCCCAAACTACGGCCCGCCACCTCATTTTGGGTGGCCCCCCAAATTATGTCCGTGGTATATAGCATCTGCCCCGCAAGGGAGTACGACGTCGTCAAACTATAACCTCCGTAATTTCCCCCATTCATTCTCTATGGCGAGTCTTAACAATACACATGTAATAGTCTTTTTGTCCACTGGTGGTTGTTTTGGCGCTGTTTTGCGTTTGCCATCCAAAACGGAATGAAATGTAGGCCTACCTGCAAACATGTAAGAGGCCTATGCTGACTGCATCAGTGATCAAAGTATTCTAAAAGTTTATCAATTAATTGTTAATAACTAACTAACTTCTATTCAAGTCATATTTCTGGGACTTTCTGGGATAATTATTTCTATTTTTTATTCACTCGTTCAAATGTTCATACAAATTCACAATTCACAAATTTCTCATGAGTGAAAGTTAGAATGGTGGTGTCAGATGTTTTTGCCAGCACTTCATAAAACTCTCATAGTTTGAGTTATTTGAATTATTTGTAGGATATTACTTGTTCACGACATGAGCTGTGTATGCAAAGACACAGAGTTCAGAATTCACACATTTTGAATAAAATATACTTTTGGGACTCCCTGCTAATACTTTTGGGAATGCTAAAGTATTTTTATCAGTATTATTTCATTTGAGCTACATTTTACACTGATATGGCATGATGGCAACATAAACACAGCTAACAATGGTATTAAATTGCAGTAGCCTATGATTAAATGTAATGGAATAATCAACTAAGATAGACTGCTGTTGTTCACAGCACTAAGCTATTTACGGTTACTGATATACTCCGAGTCTCTGGCCCTCTCTTAGAGCCAGAGAGCCAGAGTGAGCTGGCCCTCGGAAGAAAAAGTTTGGGGACCACTGCATTAAACTATCTGTCTATCAACATCCATTAAACCATGTCAACCTAGTAACCACCATAGTTACCAACATAGCCCTAGCACCCAGCATAGCAACCACTTTTTTAGAATATCAACCACCATATCCTAGCACATATCACACCCTAGCAACTATCTCAATTACCATAGCAATACTGATACAAGGCTCCTTCCATCCAAATTTCTCTGCATCCATCTACTTCAAACCTAGCCTAGAAATCTAGACGCACCCTAGCGGCAGCAAATTACATTTGCTTCCGGGGCTAGTTTAGCAATTCTCCGTTGGCTTGTGAGCTCGAAAAATTAAACTTCTATCAGGCCAATCAAATCGTGTGCAAATCGTGTGACTTCGTTAGGCGGGCTTAAAGGGAAACTTGGCAGGATTTCCCCCTCTGCTGGAGAAATTGCACATTATGCTATTTCAAACTGTGTGAAAAGGTAATGTTAAAGCACATGGATTTGTTTACAAGCTAGCGAACTGTTAGCATAAGTTTGGCAGAACTATGTGGATGTTACAAGGTAAGAAACACGATTTAAAACGAGTTTCTTGTTTCTCACTTCTCTTTCCGGGACGGTAGTCTCAATGTTGCAAAGTTGGTTTTCCGCCTGGGGACGCTAGGCGCAACGGGGAAAGTCACCATTTTCACCGGAACAGGTCATTTAACCATCCAAATGATTTCTAAACGGGTTTATTAAGTTGAAATAGTTGCAAAGTTCCCCTTTAACATAATGATTGATGGCAGAGTTGCAACGGTTTGGCTTGAATTCCCTGCTACTTGAAAACAAAGAAGATGGATGTTGCTGTTGGCCAACAGTGTAACACGAGTTAAGCTTGTTTTAAGTTGGCAAAAGTTTGAACTAGCCAACTAGCTCCGCTGGTGGGAAAACGCATGGGAGTCAGCGCTGTCCTATTGCGTGCAGAGGGAATTTGAAAGACAACCAATTATCCCGCCCCTCGGACTGAGCACTGCGAACGGCGAGTGCCCAGACCCTACATTTTAATGTGGGTCTGGCTTGTCATGCTACTTCAAACCAGTCACCCATCCATTACACTATCTGTCTATCAACATCAATCTAACATCCTATCCAACATCCAACTACTAAAATAATGTCAAACATGATGACCCAGTAACCAGCATAGCAACCACTTATTTAACATAGCAACCACCATATCTACCCTAGCAACCATCCCAATTACCCTTACAACAACCTAGCAACCACCACCATAATGTCAACCTAGGAACCACCATAGCAACCAACATGATTATCCAAGCAACCAGCATAGCAACCACTTTATTTTGTATGGCAACCACCATATGTACACTAGCAAGAACCTAGTTGTTACTATGCTATAAAAAGTGGTTGCTATGTTGGTTGCTAGGGTACTTGAGATGGTTGCTAGGGTTATTCTAGGGTAGATATGGTGGTTGCTATGCTAAATAAAGCAGTTGTTATGCTGGTTGGTAGGGTAATTTAGATGGTGGCTAGGGTGTTGCTAGGGAAATCATATTGGTTGCTACTGTAAGGTGGTTGCTTGATATTATGGAAGTGGTTGCTAGGTTGTTGCTAGGGTACTTGAGATGGTTGCTAGAGTGTTGCATTTTTAGATTAGAATGTTGCTAACACAATAAACAGTGGATCTGAGATATGTTTGTGCTTTCTTTGCTGTGGTATGTGGGTGTGTAGCCTACACAATGCATAGAATGATGTAAAATTGAGATGTATAGTTGCTAGGTTACTGGGACGCTGGCGAGACATGCCGTTTCGTCTGGCATCATGTTTTTGTTTGTTTTTATGTAATGTTTGTAATTTTATGTAACTAGTGCAGTGTCTGTTCAAACATGCCATTCCTGAAGAAAACCCGTAGCCCAATTACATGCCCACAGGTATACCTGCTTTAAATATAGGATGATAGGGAAACATCATTCCAGCTAAGCATTCAATAATGAATACTGAATATTATAATAAATTAGCCTATAATTAATGTGGCCTCTAATAAATGTGTAATACATTTAGGCATGGCTGCATGTGACATTTCTACAGATCAGAATGACATAAGCCTAACAACTGTTTTGAGTTAAGGCTAAATGTATATTAAGCTTGCTGAATAACTTCCTAATACTGAAGACAAACCATTTTGTGGAATGATGCATCATTGTTTGAAATTTGCAACGATGTAACTCAAAAACAGTCTTTAGCATAAGTGACGTCGCTCAGTCTGCCACTTGTTGTCTAGCTATGTGGCATTAGCCTATCGCTCGTTTCAATTTGGGACCTTGCAGTCGGAATTGTCGTTTGTTTAGTCAAAGTCTCAAGTCCAAAGTAGCCTGGGCTATTCGAAGTGTCAGTTTATTGCACATACTTTTTATACCCGTGTTTGTTGCCGTGTTGTTGCAAAATCCGCGTACTATCATCAAAGTGAGACCTAGCCACACAATAGACGTGGTGAAGCTCCCCTGAAACTGGTCCCCTTGGAAACAGTGCAGTGCAGCGATAAACATCCTACGTAAATAAGCATATTTAAAAATATGCATTCAAAAATCTTCAAAATCGAGATTGCACACCTTTGTGCCACGCGTGAGCCACATACGAAATCTTAGGTCAGTCTGACAAACGGTCAGCAGGATATGCGTGCCACAGATATTAGGACAGACACACAGACGCTTCTTGCTTTATAGATAGATGGATCAGACAGTAGGAAGTTGATTTGCTCTACATCAACCTCCTATTCCATGCTGACCAAGTCTTGGAACTGGTATCTAATGCCAAGGCCTCGTCCAACAAACTGGACCAAATGCCGACCACCCTTATGAAGGCATGTCTCCCACAATATGCCACACAATGGCCAACATAATCAACAAGTCACTGGAGAGTGGAGTGGCTGACTATGGCCTCATTTAGTATCATCCTCCTGGACCTCTCTGCAGCCTTTGACAGTATCTCTCACACCATCCTCCTGAACCACCGCTCTGAATTCATTGGGCTCACTGGCACAGCACTCTCCTGGTTCCAGTCCTATCTCTCTCCGCCCCGGCACCAGTTAAACATGGTGTGCCCCAGGGATCAGTGCTTGGCTCCCTTCTTTTCACCATTTACATGCTGCCTCTTGGCCAGATTATGGACAGTCAACATGGACTCCACTGCTATGCTGATGACACACAAACCCTATATCTAGCTCCCACCCATGTCAGTTGTCAACTGCCTGTAAGAAATAAAATCCTGGATGTTCACAAACCTAATAAGGACCTATTTAGACCGCAAGTGTGGCGACTGAGTGTCAGCTGTGTTACCTGTTCGTTTTGATTCTAGCGCCTATGTTAACAGGTTAGAGCGTGCACACTGCCTGCATAACACACAAGTTTCAGGGGTGGCTCGAGCCACACTGAAAATGCGTGCATGCTAGAAATAGGACCCACGTGACAGTGACATGCAGGACCTACGACCCTGTGAATCCCAGCAGTGCCGCCAGCTTGGGCTCCTTCTTGACTGCCTGTCGTGGACCAAAGGACTTCCGCTACCAGGGCTCCAGTAGATCCCTGGCAACCTGTTGAGAGGTTGTCTCTCCCTGGCACTCGGTGCCTGTTATTCCCTCAGTAACAGGTATGTTGGAGGGCTCAAACAAAAGCTGCATTGCCATTGAGATCACATAGAAAGGAGCTGGCTCAAGGGTTATAAAAGTATTTTGTCGTGTTTAGTTGTATAATGAATACACGTTTTTTATAACTATTTCCATAGTTATCATTTTGGTAACTATAACGAGATATTTGACAGCACCACTAAACATATTGGAGGTGCTTAATGTTGAGTTACTCCAGTCTAGATTTTTTGATGTTAAATCACTCCTATGATCTATTGCTATTGTCTATCCAAAGTAAGGTGCTGTTTCAAAGTTAACTGATGGTCAAATCAACCAAAACTCTGATATTGTTTGCACCTCAAGTGATCTGTGACGTAAGCTTGTGTGAAAGAATGTCCCCAGCATTCGGTGCTGTTATGTCCCCAGCATTCGGTGCTGTTATGTCCCCAGCACTCAGTGCTGTTATGTCCCCCAGCACTTAGTGCTGTTCTGTCCTCCTGGCACTTTGCTATCACAGACCATGGTGGCAGATTTTCTGTCTCTGAAAAGGTAGCCAGTCCTTTTCACCAACCCTCCTGTAATTTTTGCTAGTGGATTGAGAAACCGGTTAGTTGATTTTTGTTTAGTTTTGTCTGAAGTCTTCTTGTTTTCTATTTGTCGGCTCACTCCTTTTTCTCAAACTGTAAATAAATCTGCACTCTCAAGCAAAATCCATGTTTGCTTGCTGTGTCTTTCACCCCCTCACCTCAGTGAAGTCCTTGTAGCTACATCCTGTGTGGACTTGGACTGCAAGGCCCAGCTTCCAAGGTAATTCTGAGGGCAAACAGACTTGTAATAGGGAGAATCACTCTGTAGTCCTAGCCTTGCCAGCCTAGAACCAGCCTAACGACTTGCTTGCCAACATGCTGTAGAATCACAAATTGCTTTATGGCAATTGTGCAATTGTATGAAATCGTGTAGTAGTACATTGTCAGTTGACATACATCTCTTTGCCAGTTTGTCAATAAATCCACATGTACAGTATGTGTCCTGGAGGAAGGGTGCTATGTAAGAATGGAAATTATGACCATTGTGTAAAACATACTCACAACTGTAGGGGGAGCCAGTAGCACAACAAAAACCCTAAACTGCATTGGATACCTTTAAGTCTGTCAAGCAGTATAGCTGAAGAAACTCTAACCAAGCTGACAAGTCATGAATTAGCGCTCAAAAGCATTAAAAATTCAATGCAGTGTATTTCTATTTAAGAGAATTCTGTTTAATTACATTTTAATATGTAGTTACACTAAAAGAAAATACAAAAAGATCAACATTTAGAAGGGTCTATCACTCTGCCCATGAACAGTAGGCTATTTGTGCTCTCATGATAAATAAAGAAAAAGAAAGGTCGGTTGATGATGAAGGTATGAGGCAGAGAGAAAGCAGTGATACCCACAGTCGTGGCTGCTGCAGCCGTGGTGCCAATCTCATCAACCTCAATCACAGCTTTGTGCAACACCTACACAAAAACACACAAGATTACAGTTAATTCTTATTTTTCCAACACAAATACAATTACAATTCACTTTGAATCAGTTTAACCAGTTTCCTTTTTCCTATGACAAAGCTATTGTCATATTTAAATGTGTTATGTTGGATTATGACTTCGAAAGTTGAAACTGAAGGTGCAGTCGGTAAGCTCCAGTGTCCAAACGAGGTGATTATAACGGATTTTCCCTATTTAACAATGTAGCCTCACTCATAAGGTAACGTCAGTAAATATGCCACCATATGACACTGTAATGGGAAAAAACATAAAGCCACTTCAGCACATTAAGCACCGAATTTGATACTCCAATGTTCATTTGTAATATTCTGTGTAACAGACTTACGTCAAGGGCAGAAGGCTGGAAAGTGCTTAGTTGTGCGCCTTTTTTTTTTACTTCTGCACCCTTGCACTAATTGAGAATTTGCCCCAAAGTGAGTAGAGTCTGATCACTCACTATTGGTAAACCTTTCCAACTCTCACATCTCAACGGACAGTGGTGGAAGAAGTACTGAAACTCAGTACTTAAGTAAAAATACAAATAACCAGATAAATATTTACTCTAATAAAAGTAGAAGTACCACAATGACAACTCTACTTAAGTAAAAGCAAAAAAGTACCTGCTTTTAAATGTACTTAAGTAAAAGTACTTTTATAACAATTTATTCTTTAAATATCTATATTCTAATGAACAAAAAACAGATTGGGCTGTGGCATTTTAATGAAGTTAGTTTTAGGTTAATTTTAGGCTAATGTAATTGTGCTTACCACCAGGGTGATCTGCAGAGTTAAATATCATTAAGCAAAACCAACAAAGAAGACTATAAATGGTATAAAGGTTATACGTGCTGGTGCTGCTGCTCAAAGTAAAGGTGCCTTATGCTGCAGTTGGAAGAAACGTACCTGATTGCAGGGCCTGAGTGGGACACTTAAAGTACATCACTTGCCTACAACTACACTATCTGTATCTGTATGGGATGCATCTTTACAGGATAGTTTACATAGGAATAGCCTCCCCTGGGCTAATAAAAAAGTGGTATAGCCAATAGTAATAATCATCCTGTTGCTGGCAATGGAATCATGTAATGAGCAGTTGCTAGTTTGATATTTTTGATTGTTCTTACATGAGAACTTTGGCAGACTGGTAGCTACCTATGCATCAGAGTGGAATCTGGAAATACCGGTAATTTCATTCATAAACTTCAGGAGAAAAGAATATGACTTGAATACACACCAATTCCAGGCCATTTTATTTCTGCGCATATAGCGTAGCCTACTAGGCAAAATAGCTTCTAGGCTACCACATAACGTGTAAATGCACATCAAAAGAGGAGACCCAAGGTCTAACTACAACCAAGGAGCAGGACCAGAGCACACAAAGCTTTAAGTGATTTTTAATTAGTGCAAACCGACTAACATTTCAACGTCCATGCGTCTTCTTCAGAGTCAAAGTCTTGAAAAATAATTTTAAAATGTGTGTGCTCCGGTCCTGCTCCTTGGTCCTAGTTAGAACTTGGGTCTCCTCTTTTGACTTCTGTGTCCTGTTCCGTGAGCACCAACCAGGCTGAAGCGCAAGTGACCCCCTTCTAGTTGTAAATTCACATGTTAATGCACCTGTAAATTTAAACCCTACTCTAGTTTTTCTCAACAGGGCTACTTGCTCACTGAAACTGAACATTAGATCTTCAATGGGAGGAGGGCCCAACACACATTTTAATGCTTTTCAAGGGCTCATTGCAGACATAGACTTGGTTGCGACTTCTGAACAGTTTTTGTGAGTGCTACTTTGTTAATATTTGAGAAACTGCGAGTAAACCAAAGGCTGCTGAAGTGCTGCGAGGGTGTGCTGGTCAGATAGGCATTTTGGCGGAAAAAATGCAACGGAACGTATTGTAGAAATGTAGTGGAGTAGAAAGTAGCCTATAGTCAGATAACTGCTGCAAAAGTCAAAAGTATGTACTATTGATTCTAGGCCTACATTAAAGTCTACCGTAAAGTACAGATTATGTGGAAAATTTTCTTAAGTAGCGTACAGTAACAAGGATTTGGATACATTCCACCACTGTCGACGGGCGTAGACTTTGTGCTAACTTCGAAATCATTAGACCAGCCCAACCAATCACATTGATCAGGGATTCATAACGTTACTTCGGTAACACTTTACTTGACAGTATCGACATAAGAGTGACATGACACCGTCATGAACACATGACACTGTCATGACACATGAAACCTAACCCTAACCTCTAACCCTAATCCTATAGCCCCAATCCTAACCCTAAACCTAACCCTAACCCTAACTTGTTATGACAAAAAACAAATGTCACTTAATAACAGAATAGTTATGTCATAAGCATTTATGACTTGTTTATGACATGTTCATGACAGTGTTGACCTAAGAGTGACATGACACTGTCACGTAAAGTGTAACCGTTACTTCTTACTTTGCCTAAACTTTGCAAACTGACAATAAACAGCACTGGCAGTCAGGAAACAATGTATGCGGGCCTTTGGTATAAATACACGTACACATTCTTCCGGTTACAATTTATTATGTTTGCAGGCTTTGCTACTACCGTTTACCACAGCCACTTTTGATTTCGACTATAGAGTCATCCCCTCTTGTTGCAGACTGGGTAGGGGGACAAAAGCGTTTCCATAACCGAGCTGAGCAATGGACATGTTAGCGAACTATGGTGTTCCAGACTAGTATCTCCCTGAAAGGAGATCTAGGTGGGTGTGGCCAGGCTAATTCTGCTATGCTATGACTGCTATTCTGACATGACATTTTTAAGTCCATATGGACATTTGGTCCATAAAATGCCTTTAGATTTTGTTTTCTTGTTTTGTCTTACACAATAGGCACCCCCCAAACATGTAATTAAATCAAAATGTTTACACTGCTATTTTAGGTGTAAAATGATTTAAATATATTATTTCCATATTGTTCCCTGTGTGATATGAAAAGCATCAACACATTTTGAATGAACACACCTCTGACACTTTCAATCCAGGACTTTTACTCAGTCCTGTTAGGTTTGCAGTGTCTTGAAAGATATTTGTAATACCAAGCTCTGGGAGTATTTTTTGCACAGTGTATGACTGTTCCATCTTGAATTTGGGCAGGTGAATCTCAAGTTTCCTTGCAAGAGACAAGAAAGAATTAAGGTTTGAAATATCAGGAGCTTTGCAAATGTTGTAAAATTCCTTCTTAAAACATTATTTTAACCATGTCATAGTGTATTTATCGTAGATAAAAGTTATATTTCACTTACGTTTTCTTCAGATTTTGTGTCCAGTGAATGAACCTTGCCGCTGTAATTTCTTCGTCAACCTCAGTATAGTCAGTATCAGTGTCAGGTAGAACAATAAGCATGGCTGAACCACCCACATAGGGAAGATGTAACACCTTGACTTTCAATTCCTTGTCATATGTCATGTAAAATTTATCATCTTTAAACATCATGGGCACCTGGACAATGTTGTACTTGTCAACATAGAAGCGGGCATTTTCTGTGTTATTTGGGTTAAAAGGAAGTTCCCAGGTACCTTTGCAATGTAAAAATATCAATAGGACAGAAAAAAAATCAAATTTTGCAGATGTTAAAAGTATTTACCATGAGGAAGGCAATTTTAACCTAATATATTTCTTTCTAACTAGCATCTAGAAATAAAAGGAACAAATCTATTTGCCTTATTCATCCGTTGGCCATTGTAAGCCAGAACGAGGCTACTGGGTACACTTGCCTTCACACCTCAATCCAGCAGATGGCGGTAATACACTCTGTTTGCCCAAAAAAAAACTCACAGAAGAAGACTTTACTCTGACCAGGGGTTAGCATTTGGCCGTTGACATTTTTCAATAGCCTAATACAGCCGGTCCAAGCATTTAGGGATCATTATCATGTGTGTCATGTGTAGCCTAAAGTGAATCCTTACTCAATATTGACTTGCCGTGTTTATTATATTATCACATATGCAGTGTTGGGAAAGTTCACTTTCTACATGAACTAGTTCAGTTCATAATTCAACATTTTGAACTAAATTCACAGTTCCAAAAATACTAGTTTATAGTTCTTTTTTTCCATATGTTGCTGTGAGCTATTGTTTTTCAAAAGTATTCCCATACCCTATATAGAACCTCAGACAGCAATTATTTTATCAGCAATATTTTATTAAGTTTATGAAAGCTGGGCTTCCACTTTACTCAAAGGCTACAGGTCTGTACCAGTACCACCAAGTTGTCCAGCTGCAAGTGGGAGATGACAACAGAGCCGCTACTGTGCGCAGTTAAAGGACAATTCCGGCGCAAATCAAATCAAGGGGTTGATAACACGTGTGTACCGAGTTCGTCCGTTCTCTGGGATATGTTTTCATGCTAATCGAACGTGACCAGTTTTACCACAAACCGCTAATAAGCGTTTAAAGAGATACCAGGCAAGCCTGATGCTTTTTCTTTACAAAGCTCCCCATACCGTCTGTACATGTCGATACGTGTGCGAGCCCTCGCTCGGTCTGAAGCTCTTTTCCGTTTCTTTGCATCTTCCATCAAGGGTTTTCGCTGCTTATTCGCCGGCTCTGCCATTATACATACTGTACGTTTGCAACAATCGCTAGCGTTTCGCTAGCCTGCCTCTGTGCTGGGGATGCAGAATGTAAACTGATCCTGCTTCTCGCAATGTCTGAGACTTTGTGAGACTGAAGGTAGGCGGGTAGGATACACTGAATTTGCAAGTGGGATATTCTTCATACAGGCAGTAGGGGCGGGCGAGAGAGCCTTCATTCACCCCGTAATGAGTCATTTAACCATATACTGACTTACGAAGATGATTAATTAACACGAAAATGTTGCCTGGTGTCCGCTACACATTAATGCCTGTTTACGGTGTGTTTTAGCCAGGTTTTCGCCTGGAAGGCTCTTTAGAAATCTGGCACCCTATTGAATGAAGTTAAACTGAGAGAGCGTGCCGTTCACACACACCAGAATGAACGAGTTCACAGTAACGTTCATCAGGCAGGAATACAGTATGTTCAGTTCACGTTTGCCAGTTCACGTTCGCCCGAACAACTTATTTTCCTCTGAGAGAATATCCAATCTGCATCACCGTTGTACCTTTTTTTTTTTGCAGTTTGCAAACAGAGTGCATTACCGCCATCTGCTGGACTGAGGTGTAATGGCAAGTGTACCCAGTCGCCTCATGCTGGCCTACAATGGCTGCCGGATGAATAAGGCGAATTGCTTTAAAGGTACTATGTGGTAGATTTCTAGATTTAAATGTTGAAAATGACCCAGAAATAACCATTTTGACGTACTGTCAAATAATACTACTATAATACCTGAAGAAGTGCTGTATCAAACAATGCAAATCAATTGAAGAATGCCATGGTGAATGTCGATGCATTCAAAACCACTTGAGTCCTATAGACTTACACATTTCCCCTTTAAAGCTTCATTCAAAAGTGAAGATATGGTAACAACTGAACAGCATTTATAGGCGATATCTTACCTTTGAAGAAAATTGTATTGATAAGCATGAGTTTTGTGAAAGGCTCAATTGATGACACCATTTCCTTCACCTTATTTCCTGTCTGCTTCCTCACATACTCATTTATGGTAGCCATGCTAACTTTTGGGTCTGCAAAGTCCACATTGTTGATGTCGGCCCCAAAGAACTTTTTTATCTGCTCACTGAATGCCATTTCAATCTCAAAGTCCTGTCCCACAAATAGGGCTGTGCTTTGGTGGAACATTAATGCATTATCTTGGGTTATGTTCCTTTGGAGATGCTGGAAAAGTTCAGGTATAAGACTACTTGTGCCTTGGTGTTCTAACAGATCCAAGTTTAGTCCTTTAAGAATCTGATCTCGGGTAGAGCCACGAGCACCCAGGGAGAGGGAGGTGAACACAGTGGACAAACAGAGTGGTGAGAAGAAAATGTTGTTATCATGGTAGCTAGAAATCTTCCGGTACAGGTCCATGGCAAAATCCATATTTTTAAATGTAAGGTGTGTGATATTAGGTGAAGGCTCCTCCTGAACCAAGAGGCAAGGGGTGAGCAAGACTGTCCAAACCACGAGGAAGAGTACTGTTGTCATCATTGTTGCTTGTACAAATTACCTTTAAATGCATTGAAAATATATATTTTTTAATCTACACATATTATGGTTAAGGGATTTCGCATATGCTTTTAGCGACATACAAATAAAAAGAATACAATAGTTAAAATTAACGATGACCAATTTTAAAATGCTGGTAAGACTACATTAGGGAGAATAACAATAATAAACTATTCCAATTTAATCAATATCCTAATGAAAATAAACAAACAAATACAGTAATATACAAACCATAATTCATAAGAAACGCTTACTTAACTAAGTGCATGTATGAATAGTATGACCTTCAAAGAATAAATTGAATCTCTTTCAGAAAACATTGCTCATGCAAATCTCAGCGCCCATGATGTTAGATTTGTTTTTATGATACATATATTTTATATCAGTGCATAAACCCATAAAACATTACTCTCAGACACTTACCGTTTGCTGCCTTGACAGATTCCTGTGACAAATTGCCAAACAGACAGAACATTCTCTGTTTGGAGAGACAAAGTACAAGTGTGTTTTTGGGGTTGTTCATTAACAGAGTTGTATTAAGTGTGTAATTCTGGAATAATTTGAACCCAGGGTCTTTTTCACCAAGTCGAACACCCCCTCAAGAGCTAGATTATGTTGATCGAATGGGTGCCGACAAAGATCCTTGATTACTATTTAACCCTCTCTGGTACCGAGTTTGACTGGCTTTAGCACTTACAATCCAGTGAAAGTATTAAGGGCCACATCCAAACCGCCATATTTTAACCATTAATAATGCTCTTCTGCAGTAGTATGAGTAGGGACCCTACGAATAAAACTAAGCAAAACTAAGCTGAACACAGTTGTATAGCATTTAAAGCACCATCAGTTTAGGAAAAGCCTACCTACTGAAATAAGTTCTAATGCGCATCCGAGGGTTTGGGGATATTGTCGCACACTATGCAGAAGGTTGCGGTGCTCAACCTGTTGTTAGTCTTCAGTTAAATAAGGTGCTCCAGAGAAGAAAGAAATTGCATATTCCGTTGCAGACAAATGAATCCATAACACTGTGGATGTCAATTCTGATGTAAACTCAAGTCGCTGTAGGCTATTTGTGGAGGTTTCTTTATTTGGTAGGCTAAGTGAAATCCACATTTTCCTCTCGAGTTAAACGCTTGCCAAGGCTATTATATTTCGCAATAGGCGAAAAAGAGCAGAGATGTCCATTTAAATTGTAGGCTAGCCTAATGCACTCTGGCGTGTTTTAAATCCGAAATAAGGAGGAATGTGAGGAGGTGCTGCTATTAACTGTAAAGAATGCATCTAGAAGCGTGTAACTGCAGTCGTTCATTCAAGATCAACAGAGTAACGCAAGTAACAAACCCATTTAAATTTCAGTAATTGTAATTCCGTTACTTGATTTATAAAAATACTTTGTTACATGCTCGTTACCACTAAAAGTAGTGGAATTACAGTAACACGTTAGGCCTACTTTGTACTTACTTTGTAATTCGTTACTCCCAACACAGGACCCTATTCATACTGCAGACGTGTGGTGCTATTTTGAGCATTATTAGTGGTTAAAAAATGGCGGTTTGGATACATTTAGCGAATGGCGCTTGTGCCTGATAAAGGAGTTTTAAGGAGTACGGTAAAGCGCAGCTCAGCTAGCACAATGCTAACTGACATAGCAATTGGGCCATAACAACCACAACTTTTATTAGTTATTTAGCTAGATATTAGGGGAGGAACGGTACATGTATTCGTATTGAACCGAAACGGTATGGGCGTCACGGTTCGGTGCACAAATTTACACATAGAATAAACGGTATAAAAATAAATAAAACTTGCGTGCAATTTAATTAATGTAATGCGGAACTACTGTTAGACGCGGGTTCTTTAGGGACACCTAATCTGTAGCCCCGCCTTAGCTCTGAATCGCTGGTTGGCGCTTATGTAGCCAAGCTCCGCCTATGTAGGCTAGCCTATGCAGTTTTTTGTCAGGTCGATGGTCCAGTGCAGTAAGTGAGTCAGAAATAGCAGCACAAATATGGTGACTGGTGGCGACCAGAGATGTAAAAGTCCGGCTTCAGAAAGAAAAAGTCCTGCCATGTATTTGTTCTACCTGTGTGATTAACTGATCTACCCGTCTTAAGAGTTGTGCTGATTAGAATCAGCTAATTAAGTGAATGGTTGGAACAAAAATGTGGCAGGACTTTTACTTTCTGAAGCTGGACTTTTACACCTCTGGTGGCGACCCACAAGAACAAGAGGACCCGCCGGCCTCTTTGAGATCGCAAGTTTGGGAAAACTTCGGTTTCCCAGTCAGCTACAGTAGCACAGGCGAGAGAGTGGTGGATAAGTTACTAGGAATTGCTAGGTTACGGGGACGCTGGCGAGACACGCCGCTCCGTCTGGCATCATGTTTTTGTTTGTTTTTATGTAATGTTCGTAATTTTATGTTATGTCATGTCAATTTTTTGTATTGATTTGTGTAGTTAAATGTATTCTCTCTTCATTTACGTTATTTTTTATATTTTTCGTGTTATTCTTAGTCCCTTTTAACGTTACTGCTTCCAAGTCGGCTGATGTCGTTAACATTGGTCCATTGGGAGCTTGCTATGGCTAACGTTAGCTTTTGCCCTGGACTGACATCCTTCCATCCATCCATCCTTGAGCGGTGCTGCACTTCACTGTCTGGTCGAGGAGATTTCTTGGGACAGCTGGACCTAGATGCTACTCTGTGAAAGATCTACCGCGACCGCCGAGCTGCTGCAGACCTGAAGAACTGCAATCTCTCAGATCATCAAACTGTCGCTATCATAAGTCCACCGAGTTGCTGATCTGCAAGATCGCCCACGACTTCAGACCGTTATGCCAGAGAGGGTTAAAGCGGAGCATCAAGGATCTTTGGTTATGCTTCCAGTGATCTAGACTGCAGTCTAACTATAGGGCCTACTAACGTCACTGAAGGCCTGTTAACGTTAAATCCGCCGGGTTGGTCTGAAGACACAGCTGTAGCTACGCCATATCATTGCCATTGGACTGAGTTGGACTAAGTTAACACAGACTTTTCTTTATTTTCATTTCTTATTTATTTATTTATTTTTATGACTTGTTAATTTGTGTTTGTTGTCTGTCTTGTACAGTATGTCTACCGTTAGGTGTCTCGGGTACGCTGACGATTACGGGGCTCCATCAGGCATCTTTTGTCTTGTGCGTCAATTGTTATTTTGTAAATTTGTTTGTTTGTTTGTCTTGATGTCACGGGAACGCTGGCGACTATGCCGCTCCGTCCGGCATCTTTTGTCTTACGCATAAATGTCTAGTGTGTAAAGCGACTTTGGGTGTTTTGAAAGGCGCTATGTAACAAATAAAATGTATTACTATTATCTATTAACTACTATTATTATTATTATTATTATAAGGCGAAGACTTTGTGTCGGCGTTGCTCAGCAGTTGCTGAGTATGCGAGTTACATCTAACATGCTAATGTAACAGAGGCGAATTGAGCTTGCATGCTATTTGCATGTGTAAATCCTCACACCCCTAATCTTAAGAATGCTTTTAACCCATGAGTTGGAAGCCTGGGCTTTTAGCTCAGTGGTTAGAGCGTTCGACTCCCATGCCAGTGTGTGTTGAGGTGGCAGGTTCGAGGCCTGTGAGTAGCGAACAAACCGACCTCTGTTACACTAACGCATATCCGACGCCATCACCCAGATGTGCCAAATTAGTGGAACGAAAACTGTTCAACTCCTCTTCCCTACAGAGCTTAAAGCGGCAGTTGGCAAGATTTTTTTGATCATATTCACTGAAACCAACACTATGCTTCCACAGAACATAAATCAGTCGGTTTTAGAAAAAAACCCCGCATTTCTACCTCCAGCTAGAGCAGGGGTGTCAAATTCAAATTTCACAGGGGGCCAAAATTAAGGCCAAGCGCAACATTTATTTAATAGCCAATGTTTTTATTGAATTAAAACTATATACACACAAGAAAAAAATAGAATGCAGGCATTTCTGAATATAGCCTAATAGAAAAAATATATTGGCCTATTTTTTGCAGGTGAACTATAAAAATAAATAACATTTAACAATTATCAAAATTGTAATTGTAACTATTAACAGTTAACAAACTCTCCCTCTGAGAATGGCCGTGCTGTTTGCGCGATATCCTGTGCAACAGTAAAACTCGCTTTTGTAGCATCATCACTTGTAACTTGGCTTGGGTAGTCTGCCTTGAAAGCAGACTTGCTTTCAATTCTCCCACCTTCTGTAGCTTAAGCTTCGCATCCAGATCTTTGTATTTGTCTTCATGTTTAGTGTCGTAGTGCCGTTTTATGTTGTACTCTTTAGTGACAGCTACGGTGAATCCACATACCAAGCAAACGGGTTTGTCCTTGAATAATATGAACGTATAATCGTTTTCCCACCTATCTTGAAAGCTCTGATTATCAATCTTTCGCCATTTTCGTTGATAGTTTGTCTGGTTGCATGGATACGTGTTTTGTTTATGAACAGAAAAGGCGACATTAACGATGCAACGCATTTTGGGATTTGAAGTGTTATCGATGTACAGTATGTAGCAACTGGATGGGCTGCGTTGCCCTGGGCTGCGCTCATGCGCTGAATAGAATAGCGTGCTGGGCCAGCTCTGACGCGGATGGGCTGAAGAGAATAGGCCTACTGTCGGGCCAGCTCAGATATGGATGCGTTGTATAAACTACGCGGCGGGCCACTTCTAATACAGATTGAATAATGACCTCGCGAATAAAATAAGCAGCCCGGTTTGACATCCCTGAACTAGAGCCTGTTATTTGTTTTGCAAAAATCCACAGCTCCCGGTTCTTCTGGTCCAATCAGAGCAGGGCTGTGTGAGATCTGACTGTCAATCACAGTCTGGTGCAACTCCATGAGAAGATGCTCGGTGGTAGTGGGGGAAAATTTGGGTAAGTCCCCTCAATCTGTCAGACTTGCCAACTGCAGCTTTAACCAGCCATTAGATCTAACAAATAGGGCCAAAGCACTGAAGCAATAGGAATTTACATGTCATCTTCAATGCGCCCACTCGTAGAGGAACCTTGCTTCAAGTATTTGCTGTATGTACTCGAACCTCGTAACAACATGCCATCCCGTCCACATATGAAGCAAATTATAGTCTCAATATACAACCGAACACGGACGTTGATGGAGCACGAGTTAGCCTATCAGCTGCACCCTCCGTTTCACTAATGACTGATGGTTGGACTTCTCGTGCTACGGTGACTGCTAGTTACTACAGGATCTCACTGTGACTGCTCATTTTATTAACTCTGAGTGGGAAATGAAAGCATCAGTCTTACAGACGTGGCCTCTGTATGAACAGCACACAAGCACTCACCTAGCTGAGAAGCTTGAATTTCCCCTTGGGGATCAAGTATCTATCTATCTACAGGAGGTCGAGGCAGAGTGGAAACTAGAGAGGCCTGGAGCAACTATTTCAGTGACCACAGACAATGTTTTTATAATATTGATTAAATGGACATTATTGTTTATTATTGCTTTTTCTCTCATTTTCATTCCTAATTTTATTAGGCTATTGATTGATTTGACATTGTTGTTTATTATTGGTGTTCTCCTTATTATAGTTTGACCAACATTCTAATCTGTTCCCTGTTAAGGCCGCACAAAAAACACTGGCAGTCAACCAGGTATCTCGATTACTAGGAAAAATCAGAACGATTTTTACTTTTTTCCATCGTAGCACGACGGCTGCGTATGTTTGAGTGTAAACAGGTGATCCTCGACTTGCCAAAACACTGCCTCATACATGATGTGTCGACACGCTGGAATTTCAGCTACGGAATGGTTAAGCGCTATCCGGAACAGCAAGTTGCCATTTACTCTGCATTAACAGATAAATCAGTAAAGAACAAGGACGCCTCACATCTGTCAGATCAGGAGATGAGCATCGCAGAGAGTGTGGTTAAGATTATGAGACCTTTGAAGACCATCACTACAATGTTGAGCACTGAAACAACACCGTCGGTTTCAATGATCCTACCCCTCAAAACAATGATAATGAAGTCTATGGGACGAAATGATGACGATGCACCGATCAGAGAACATGCAAATCCGATACATTGACCCAGATCTCCAAGATTTCTTTAATAAATGCACTGCATTGGACCCCAGGTTCAAATCGCTCCCTCACTTTGATCTTGCCTGTCACCATAACGTCTTTGAAGATCTCATCACAGAAGTTCTGAGCAGAACAGAGCAGGTATGTATTTAATGCTAAGGTTTCTTTTTTTTATTATTTGATTGTTTTTTCCTCACTTCTGTCATGTCTTAACATATTGTTGTTACAGTGTTCACTGATAAAACCCAATCATTTACTGTTGTCTTTGTTGTATAATACTGCAGACTGAGACTGTCTATCCTGGCAATTACATTTCTAGTTTATTATGTTATTATTCCTTTATGTTATGTTCATTTCTGTTCATTCATAAATTCAA
Source organism: Alosa alosa (assembly GCF_017589495.1). Taxonomy (NCBI): domain Eukaryota; kingdom Metazoa; phylum Chordata; class Actinopteri; order Clupeiformes; family Clupeidae; genus Alosa; species Alosa alosa. The sequence goes on from NC_063190.1 coordinate 1,901,632, forward strand.
ATTCAATTAAAAAAATTGTTATAATCTAAGCCTTGGCGTTTCTAACACCATTCGAGAAAAGTGAGATGCAAACTCGAAAAAATAATCCAATATGGCGGAGCTAACTCATTAGTTGGTAGTATTGCAGTATTTCTGTATTAACAAATAAGTTCAAGGTTTGTGCCCTTATATTTTGTAAAAGTTAGCGAGAAGAAAGTACTATTAAAACTAAAAACCAAAAAATACATCTGAGCTCATGTACGATCTATCTGCCAGCCGCCTTTCTCCTGTAAAAGTTTGAGTGGGGATGTTCTGTCACATCACCACTCTTGATGACTAATGGAATGCCTCTTGTTCAATCAGCAATTAATAAATAGTTTAATCGGATCGAACTGTTGTATAAAACATTATAACTACACCTGTAGTGAATACAATAAAAACACCATTTTAGTTTTGAAATGTGTGATGCTAATATAATCAAGCACTTCACTTGGATAAAAGAATTTTAATTAGCAGAAACTGTATGGAGTTAATAGAAATGACATCAAGTACCACAAAATCATAAAAATAATGACAAACATTTGATTGTGACCAGTAGATGCAGAAAAAAAACATTGTAAATTTGAATTTAAAAATGGTATGACCTGTTGCATTTTATCAAGCTGCAATATCAAATACATAAAGCATTTCTTATCTGTTGCCATCTGTCAAGCTTTCCTGTGTTAACTTGAGACCTTAACATCAAATTCATCATATCTTTGTACTGTAGCTTGGTTAAATAAAGTTTACATGCGAGCCAACCCCGTGTTCACCACTTTTCTTCCTAAGTAGAATGGTACTTAGATAGATCTGCCTACTTTTATGCTTTGCCCTCATCCATCATACCAAAAAAAGGGGAAAAAAGGCAGAAAAAAAAAAAAAAAATGTTTCAGAATTCTTTGTCAGAAAAACATATTTCTGTGATTAATCATAACAGAACCACACAGTTTGTTAGAAAATCAATGCATCAAAATTCATCTGACAATCAATGCTAACCCCTATTTGGTCAAAATATATCTAAGCATCAATGCCAACCCCTCATTGGGAAGGTAACAGTTAACTGAATGGCTGACCGAACAGTAGAGAATGGAAGAGGGGTACTTTACATATTCCACAGTTGCCTCTTCAAGGTTCAACCCAGCTAACTCAACTACCTAAGACTGTGTTCACTTATATCTCTACTCATGAGAGAGGCCCCGGCAAAATGTCAAATGTTGAGCAAGGCCTCCCTCTATGCTTCCAAAATGAAATGGCTGAAGAAAGAATTTACTCAAAGCAAGGACAAGACCATAAAAAATGACTGTAATTGGGAGGACAGCATAGCAGTACAGGTTTGAGGGACATAAGTGAATTTCCTGTCATGTTACACTAGGCTCTTTATACAGAAACAACTGGTTTTACTGAGACTTGAAAGGTCACCCCCGAAATTGGTTTGTCCATTCCAGCTCTGTTGTCCATCACAATCGGAGTATATTCAGCAGATAAAATATTCTTCCACTGTGTAGAAGTCCATTTATCCATTCTTTCTTTCTTTCTTTTGCACACACAGGTTTAAATCAGAGCGAATCAGCTCCAAATTGCAAACATCAGTTCAGTAAAATAGGTGTAGTCATCAACCTAAGGCGTCAACCATAACTACAACCTTTTACGTCACTCCTTGGCATTTGGTCTCTGCTACTGGCCATCTAAACCGGAGAGGGCAGAAAAAAAATGAAAATCTTACCAAATAGGACAGGAACGTATCTGAAAATGAACACATCTAAAAGAAGAGTCATTCTGTGTCAAATCAGATAAAGTTGTTGTTGCATCGTCTCATATTTTTTTCAACCCTTGTCTATATCATGAATGGGTTCCAAAACAAAGGCCTGTAAAATATTTATGTTCAATTCCTATGTCTTCATCTGGGAAGCAATGCTTGGGCATTAATATCATGTAAAGTACTATTCATAGCCAGCCCAAACTTTGTAGGGTGGAAGACATACATGTTCTCAGTATTACTAAATCTTTACAAGTTTGTATAGACCCATGGCATGCTCATTGATTTTGTACAAGGGCATAGATTTGGAAAAAGAGTGAAAAAAGAGTTATATTACCGGTAGTATAAACTTGTTTTTGTACGCATTTGGCATCATACATTACTTTTTTCTTTACATATAATATTTATGACTGCTGCTAGCGCTAGGCTCCCTAAAAAACAAAAAATGCAGTTTTTGCTAAATAGCTATCTGAACCATTGCACCCAAGATGACAAAATTAAAATTAATGAAAATATGTCTTAAATTGCCGAAATTAAATTTAAAACCACTCTTGTAATACTGTAATGTGTAGGCCTACCTTTATTTTCTTCAAATTACGTATACATTTTTAAAATACATCATATCTACTGTAATATCAGCTAATTACATTTCATAGAAACTGTAAAATTTGTATACATTTGGAAATCCATTACTACCAATGTCAAAAAAATCAGTTCCAGAGAAAACAACAGTGGACATGTTTATTAAGTATTTTACAATGTGTGTTGTATCTTGTTAAGATATTCATTAAGAGAAATCAGGTTTCAGTGTCCCATGTCTAGTGATGTCTGGTGGATGCCAGTTTAAAGGTAGACCATCACTGTCCACTGTTCATTGAGGCCTGTCAACCTGTGAAAATAAAACCAACAATCAAACAGTGTTTAAAATCTGTTTTATAAACCTGCAACAGAAATGAGGCCCCCCCAAAAAAATGTCCGTGGTACATAGCATCAGGCCCGCACAGGAGTACGACACCGTCAAACTATAACCTCCATAATTTCCCCCATTCATTCTTTATGGCGAGTCTTAACAGTACACATGTAATACTCTTTTTGTCCACTGGTGGTTATTTTGGCGCTGTTTTGAGTTTACCATTAAAAACATAATGAAATGTAGGCCTTTCTGCAAATAAGGTAAGATAGGCCAATGATGACTGTGTCAGTGCTCAACATATTCTAAAAGTTTGTCAATTAATTGTTAATAGGCCTAACTTCTATTCAAGTCATATTTCTGGGACTTTCTGGAATAATTATTGGGGGCCAAGCAGCGAAGCTGCGAGGCAACCATTGTGTTTCTCTTTGTTCTTATTATTATTATTCCGCCATGGAAGTCTATGGCAGCCCATAGAACCGTCTGGTCAAAAGTTGTGAAATTTGGCACACTGATTGGGGACAGTCCAATAATTAATTTCACCAAGTTTCATGCCGGCACTTCGAGTGCTCTAGCGCCACCAACAGGCCAAAGTTGGAGGTGCGTTCACGCACGTAACTTCTGACCCGTTGACTCGATTGTCAAAAATGAGGTATCGTTGGAATCCTTGGACCAAGCCGAGTTCAACGCACCATATGACGTCATTTTCCGCCATTTTGGATTTCATCAAAAACACTTAAAATGTATCAGGGGTCACATATTTTCTCTGATTCCCACCAGATTTGACACAGATCATTCTCAGACCAAGCCTCATTCAGCTCGTGCTTTTCGTCTTCGGAAGTATTACCGTTCACCCGTAACAGCCAATCGAAATTTGCGGCAAAGCCGCCAAACAGGAAGTGAGCTCATATCTCAGCAACCCTTGCAGTTATCAAAACCAAACTTGGTAGGTAGACTTATGACCCCATTAGGAGGACACTCAAGTTGGTGACCTTTGACCTCTAGGGGGCACTGTAATTCAGAAACATGCTTTTTGGCCTGTAGCTGCTGTTGTGCTTAGAATTACAATGTACTAATGGTGTCTGGTAATACTCTGGAACATCTTTATGTCGACAGATGGCAAGTTATGACATCAACATAATTGATTTGGCCGCCATATTGGATTTAAATCAAAAACACTAACAAATTTCCCTAGGTCACAAATTTCATCTGATCCTCACCAAAATTGGCACAGACCATCTTCAGACCATGCCTTGTCAATGCATTGATTTCTGTAACAATTGACGGAAGCGTTTGTCCGTAGCATCCAATCGAAATTGGTGGCGAAGCCGCCAAACAGGAAGTGAGCTCATATCTCAGCAACCCTGCCATGTATCATAACCAAACTTACTACATAGATTCAACACCCCATTAGGAGGACACACAAAACATTTGGTGACCTTTGACCTGTAGGGAGTGCTGCAATTAGCAATATTGCATTTTGATCTGTAGTTGCTTGTGTTTTAGCAATCTTTTATTTTTTGATGTGAAACTGATGACAAGATGTTCCATCCAGTTAATTCTAATGCGTGCGTGCAACGGCGGGGCAGGACGGGCAGGGGTGATTAGGTGGGGGGTGGGGGGGTGCTGGCTGGCGAAGGCGGCAGCGGCAATACTCAGCTCTGTTTCAGCCCTACAAAGTCAGTTATGTTTTGATGTGAAAGTTGTTGAAAGTGTTTATCGCGGGTGCCTGCTGAGTTCTATCTTGTCGCCGTAGCTACTCCGGCCTATTCTGCTTGGCCCCTCATTGCTGCTTGCAGCTATATTTTCTATTTTTATTCACTCGTTCAAATGTTCATACAAAGAAAGTTCACACAGTTCACACCACGTAAGTGAAAGTTAGAATGGTGGTCATTTCAGATGTTTTTGCCAGCACTTCATAAAATTCTCATAGTTTGAGAATTTCAAATTATTTGTAGGATATTGCTTGTTCACAATTTGAGCTGTGTATACAAAGACAGAATTCAGAGTTCACAAATTTTGAATAAAATATACTTTTGGGAATGCTGAAGTCTTTTTTATTAGTATTATTTAATTTGAGCTATTTCCATGTTGAACTACATCTTGCATTGATATGGCATGATGGCAATATAAACACAGCTAACAATGGTGTTGCAATAGCCTATGATTAAATGCAATGGATTAATATTAAACTAATGAAGACCGATGTTGTTCACAGCACTAAGCTATTTATGGTTACTGGCATACTTCCCAGTCTCTAGCTCTCTCTTAGAGCCAGGCATAGTGAGCTGGCCCTCTGAAGAAAAAGTTTGGGGACCACTGGTGTAGCTTAACTCTTGGATGCTCTAGTAATGGAGTCCATAAAATTCTACCACACAGGTCTAATGATAATAGGGTGATGTGTGCCTTCCCTCAAGAGGAGGATTTTTTGCACTTCTGGAAGTAGCCATCCCCAACAAATATCAAAATCTGTATTACCTTAATTGCATTCATAAATTTGAATGTTATGTTGTAGATGTTTGGATGTAAGAAACGTTTAGCGTCTTAAGGCTGATTTATGTTTCTGCGTCGAATCAACGGCAAAGCCCCACATAACCCTTTGTGTCGCCGTGTACCCCCCTCCGAGCCCTACGCTGTCCCCTGACGTTCACCTCCAAGAAACTGTAACTTTGTGTCGAGGCGACGCAGACTGCAAGGACTATGATTGGTCAACTCGACCTGTGTGTTGATAGCCAGCTGCTTCAAGCAACCTACTGTGGGTAGTAGCAACATGTTAGTTCGCTGACATAAGGTTTACAAATTAACTCAAACATATGCTGGTTACAATGATGGGGTTACCCAATTGTGCCTATTGCTACTGTTATTTGTGTGGTGTCTTATGTTAGCAAGCGAACTTCCCAGAACTGCCCACAGACTTATTTTTTTGTTACAATAACTAGGTTATTGGGATATACTGTGTCTATTTCTCAATAACTTTTACAAGTTCTGCATGGAGTCGACGAAGAAGCATAAATCAGCCTTTAGTAATACTCTTAAACTAGGGTCCCTTGTTCATATTATAAAACATATTACCTTTGCCCTTCAATCATACCAACTTCTTCATCAGTCAGTTGAGATGACACAACTTCTCAATAAAGTCACAACATTAGATAACTTGTACCTGGACATAAATAAATAGAAAGTCAGTTTAAGTTTTCATGGAGATAAATACCTTGGCATCTTTAATTTAGGGACACTCACCTCAAAAATGGAGAGATCTCCTTTTTATTTGGGATTTAATTGGCATTTGAACGGCAAGATTAATTCCTTTGACTCTCGGACTGATATTTTTACTATTAGGGACAATTATTTATAATATTTCTTTAGGATTTTTTCCTTGTTTAACATGTCGGGAATCCCCCCAGATAGCAAAATCAGATTGGCAGATAGTGGACCGCTGGTGCTCCGCCGGTGGCGTGCCACTTGTGGTCCGTCGTTGTACTACCATCTCTTTAAATTTAACTTGTCATGAATATTAAGAAAAGTTAAAGGAAAATTCCGGTATTTAGCACTTTGAGTCCCTTTTCTGGTTTGTTTTGGATGAACTAGAGTGGTGGACACCGACATTTTGACAATTGGTCCTGTCTCGACTTTTCTGACTTGTTTTGAATCGCCTTTGACTACTCAGAGTGGCTGCCAACAGGCATACTCAAACATGTCCTAAAACAACCCTTAACGTTCGTTTTCAAAACTGTGCAACTCACCGAGTGGTTAGTGGTGTTCGTTGATTATTAAAATCAAATATATCGGCGGAATGTATGATTTCCAGCCGTCTTATTTGCTATTGTGGAACTATTTTTTCAGACACCTCACAACCGTGTATAAACTTCCGCTCAATATTTGAACCTGAAGCATAGACGGTGGCGCAGTAATATCAACGCGCAATGAGTCTTCCTACAGAAATCAATGGGATTTTACAAAATGCCAAATAAAACACAACAGAAACTGTCGTGTTTTCAACAAGGAGCACCCAAGAGCAACAGGGGCAATGAAAAACGTCCTTACCAAGGAAGAAACCTTGGGCAGATCCACGGCTCAAGGGGCTAACCCAACTGCCAGGGGTCTAGTTAGGGATAGTGTGCTGTGTATGTGGGGAGAGGGCAGTGTGCAATATGTGTGTTGGAGAAGCTTCCTCATGAGACAATGTGCTGTGTATTGGGGGGGCAGTGTGCTGTAAGTATGTTGGGGATTAGTGCTGCCGCGATTAGTCGACTTAGTCGACCATGAAAATTAGTCGACGGCAATTTTTTTAGTCGAAGAGTCGTTTTACTATTGACTATTTATTTTTGGTCTCAAACGGCTCATTGTAATGTTATATTAACTCTCTGTTATTAACTCCTTAAAAGTACAATGACTGTCTTTAGATGTTAAACAGGCTACTAAGACGTTGGCAGTCATGTTTTAAACCCCGCTATGCACGCAAACTGTTAATGTCAGCAGCAAAGCTGCAAAGCTGCCTGCTTTCAGCGCAATTCATTAGGCTATTAGGCAGAGTGTGGGGGGAGCTAAGCTAGTAGGTTACACTAGTCCATACTCTGACTAATATAGTATTGTGGAAATTCAAATAAATGAAGTGAAGAGTGTCTCACGTTGACAACGCAACGGCGTGTCATTACTGTAATTCATTCATACAAATCTATATCTATACAACCTATGTGGTAAGACGCGCAAAGTGCCTGTAGCCTACTTGCTTTGAACATGCTGATGTTAGGCTCATTCGCAAAGTCCTCAACTCCTGTCGCCTTTCAAAGTCCAGCGTTTCTCAAACTATGGGCCATGCGGACCAGCACCGGCCGTAACGTGGACACTGCTTGTCCGGAGCCGCGGAGTGAAATTATTCCCGGGGCTTCATCTGATAATTTGCTGCGCAATTGATCAAGGAACCGCGGACTGACAGAAAAATAAAACAAACGTTTCTGCAATCAGTAGGAAATACTTGCTAATTTGATGTTATCAAACATAGAGGCATACAATTAAATGGTGGTATGAGCGTTCATTCAATGCGCGAGAGAAACTGAAACCACTTGATAAAGTTGGTAGCAAAGCTCCAATTCAACCTATTGGAAGGCTATTTAATTATGAAACTACATTTAATGGAACAATGTGGATTTATGCAACTTCCATAAAAACAGAGCACAGACTATAATACACTATCTAGAGCAGCGTTTCTCAAACTGTGGGTCATGAGCCATGGCAGGTGGGGGCTGAACTGGCGTTTTTTTTTTTTCTTATCTGTAGCCTGGGCCCAGGTAGCACCCGATGTGCAATGGACACACTGTGTTATTCACAGGGAAGCGCTCGTGTCAAGGCAGCTAAATTAGTCCCGACCTACATGAGATTTTGAACGTTGTTGTGAGAGTGGTGAATTTCATCAAAACCCGCCTAAAAGCGGCCTATTCTCCTCGCACTTTCTGCGAGAGATGGTAGCTGACCAAAAGGCTGTACTGTTTCACAGCGAGGCAAGGTGGCTTTCCCGAGGTAAAGTGCTGTCGCGCGTGTTTGAGCTCGAATCGCCTCTTCTTGGAGGAAGAGCATGTTTTGAATCTGCAAGCACGTTCACTAATGAACATTTCTTGACGAAGCTGGCCTATCTTAGCGATATATTTGATATATCTTAGCGATACATTTGAGTTAAATGTCCAGTTACAAGGCAAAGACAAGCACCTACCTCACCTAGCAAATAAATTACTGCATTCACCAAAAAACTTGTATGGGACAGGCGCCTCGATCGCGACAGTATTATGCCTTTGAGATTTCTGGCCAAATCGCTGAAACGTCTGATTGGGAGGCACTCTTGTGATCCCATGTATTAAACAGTAGGCCTACATCACATCCCTGCAAAGTTTATTTCAAAAATATTTCCCAACCAGCAGTGCTCAGTATGACTGGATTATGGATCCATTTAATGCAGCATGTTGGTATTTCATTGAATATATTGTACAATGCTGTAAAATGGCCTATGCTTCCTAATATGTTGCTGGAAAACAGAAATATATGTGTTATGTATTTATTTATTATTATATCTGCAGCACCAGCTGATTTTAACTCTGTTGAAGAGGATATATTTAGAACTTGTCATTATTTCAATAAATTTGACAATTTTAAGCTTGACCTACCACTTTCTTAGAGCGATGAGGGACAGGTGGGGCTCGAGAATGCAAAGTGGGGAATGAAAGAAAAAGTTTGAGAACCACTGATCTAGTTTGTTAACTACCACAGTCACGAGTTGGGTCGCGATAGTCTGTTATTTTTAAAAAGTGGATCCCCAGAAAAAAAGTTTGAGAAACACTGATCTAGAGTATTGTATAGTCAAATTTGAATAACGTGGCCAAAACCTTGTGGCATAATTAAATATGTCAATATTCTTTCCATTTGCCTACCAGTGTATGATGCTTGCATGAGGGAAACATACCAAAACTTTGACACCCATATAATTGCTGTTGTTTTGATAAGTATTTATCATGCAACCATGCAAAAGCAATGGAACTATTGTAATTATATTTTACATTAGTAAAGCAGTCCTCTGATGTGCATGTTTTCACAAACTTTTTGTGAACAATGTTAGCACTTTAAACACTGGCTGCTTTGAAGTGCATGTACAATATAGCATAACAATAATAATTGTGATGTGATATAATAATAATTTGATGGGGGGTGGGTTCATGTAGGTGGGCCCTATGACCCCAAAGTATGCCATGACCGGGCCTCAGGTCAAAAAAGTTGTCTATGTCCATGGCAACACTGGCATACAAATAAAGTCTATCAGAGGTTTGACATTAGATCTGAAGGTAGCATTTTAAATAAGTGTTTTTTAATACATAATGTTTTTGAACAGTTTACTTACAGTAATACAGCTTCTAACTAAAGTAGGGTGATATATATTTTACGTTTTCACTTTGAGTTCAAAATAAAACGGACACAACAAAATAACAAACACTTGATTTAAAAAAAAAATAGTCGTTTAGATTAGTCGACTAATCGAAAAATTAGTCAAAAGATTAGTCGTTAGAAAATTAGTCGTTAGTGGCAGCACTATTGGGGATGTGTGTTGGAGAAGCTTCCTGATGAAATATTGTGCTGTGTAGGTAGGGGAGAGGGGGGGTGGGCAGTGTACTGCAAGTATGGTGAAGGGACTTACTATTGCATCATCAACACTGCAGCGCAATACGCATGCATGCAAATTAACTAGTTTGTTCATATCACAACAAAGCCAATCGCGGAGACAAAACTCTTTAAACAGGCAAAGTTATCAGCAGTTAGCAGCATGTATGTAGCCTAGAGCCTTAGCTGGTAAGCTAATGTTAGAACAGCTGGGTTTTTGATGGTTAGCTGTGTCAACTACTTGCGGATAACATTATGCATCAATTCACCTGTGAGATGAAATGTTTGCGCCGCCAACCCCCTTGGATTTCGCAAATGCCCCCACTGTCACTGTACTCAAAGTCCCCAGTAAACAAAGTCCCCAGTGAACAGGTTAATGGCTGCTGTGCAGCCTATACAGTCGTGGAGTTTTAATCGTCAGCTAGACAACTGAACGAAGTTGCCAGCCAGAGTAGCAGCACTGGGGAATTATGAACTAGAACCAGGGACATGACAGGTTCGAGCAAAAGGTAATGAAGAGGTTTATTTTTAACCAAAGACGCTTATCAGCGATTTAGTCCTGGTCAGCATATTTGAACATATCGGCCACTAATATCGGCCGTTTCGCAGATGGCTGATGGCAGCAAAAAAGGCCCATATAGCCTGCCGATATATCGGTGCATCACTACCCTTTTATTGATCAAGTAGCGTGGTAACGACCTCAGAAGCAATTTTATATGGCTTAACACAGCGGAGAAACAGTTTGTAGTCTAGAAAATAAATGATATTATCCACAACACAAGCACTCAAGATTGTTCGGAACAGGGGCACACAAAATGTCTGCACAGCCATCCAAAGCGTTCTGTTTACTGCCCTCGACTTCCATGTGACTTTGAACTCCAATCGGACCGTATAGTGAGCATTGTTTGACATCCATCCTTGTCTGCAGATGTCAGTAATGAGATTAATTGTGCAGAGTCGTGAACTGACTGAAGAAAAGGATATCAAACTAAAACAAGTTAACAGCAATTGGACTTGAGATCTATGAGACTGTGAGAAAGTTAGTGGGAACAAAATGGCAGAAGGAGGAGATAGAGAAGAATATATTCAATCGCCCTGGGCGTACCTTGATAAATATATGTCCTTGTGGATGGTTTGACCTCTGTAGTTTTGTTTGTTAAGCCTATTACTCCAGGCATTATTCTTTACTGGCTGGAAGCAGGGGCGTTGCAAGCGTGAGGGTCATGGGTGTTATAACATCCCCACAAAAACATCCACTTGTCTCGCTGGAGTGAACGCAGTCCATGGACTTGCACAAATAAATTAATTAGTGAGATGATCTGCATCTCCGTTCACCTGAAGTTATGGTTGTGCCAACTCAGTTGCACAAAATGTAATTTCTGAAATGTTTTCTTCATTGATAACATGGGGTATGTCTCAATGAAGGGTAGTGTCAAGCAGTGAAGTCATAGCAGGTAGACAATGTAGGCCATGTCACATGAGCCACACAGAAGAAACCTGAATTTCAAACATTTCCAGGGAGAGAAACACCCCGGACACCCTCCAATATTGTCCGCACCCACACACACACACACTTTTAAAAAGCTTGATTTGAGCTTGATTTGGCTTGATTTGGCTGGAACGTTCAAATAAAGAAATATGGAATCCCAGCAATCTTTGGTCTTTGATTTAATTCATTATTCACCTTATTCCGCGCGCAAACATGGGGCTAGCTTTGCCCACATTGTCTCCGAACTTCCGATTGAGCAGTACATCCATTGCGATTACATTGAGATAACAGAGCTCTATCGAGATGACTGGCATCATATGTTATGGGTCATCCTAAAGTTAGGAACGTTTATTTAGGATTTTGGTGACTTAAGACATTTCTGCTATACATCTTTCCAATCTGAAGTTTGGAAAACACTGACTTTGGAGCGGCTGTTCTGTAATGACTTTCTAAACTAGTTACCATAGTTACCAAACAGATAAGGATTTGTGAGTTTCTCCATACGATACAGCAGCCACTGTCACATTGTCTACCCACTCCGTAGGCCTGAATAGCCTTGGGTAGCGAAGTACAATATTGCAGTCTGACCTCCTGATGGCATTTGTCGTTTTCCTCCCAAGTTAGCCTCTCTATCCTCTTCTGCCGTATCATCCCAATGAAGCTAACTAGACGTAGGCTACTGTAGCTAGCCGACCGGAAGTTTAAAGACAACGTGGAATTTTAAAAAATGGGCGGGGCTGAATAAGGTGAATAGTGACTATGTATATTGATAACCCAATGGAATTAACTTTGTATGAATCTGGTAATTTAAACATAGTAGTAGTTTCTCATGTTGATTGCCATGTTAAGTTGGCACAGCTTCACATGTAGCGCGCTGCTTTTGGCTGTGTTTGCGTAACTTAGCTTGCTACATTTGACTGTGTGGTAGCTTCTGTGTAGTGAAGCTTCATTCATGAGCAAAGTAACTGGTAGCTTAGCTCAGTACATTTTCCAAGTAGCTTGCCCAACACTGGCATTTACCACCAACGTTTAATGAGAAATAATTGAGAAAATTTTACAACATACCTGTTGATTGATCCGTAGCTCACATAGATCACTCTCCATGTAACTCTCCATTCTCCATGGTCTTCTCCGGCAGTGGTTGCTGACTGCTGGGTTAATATTGCTACCTTAATATCATAAAATCTCGAATTTAACCTCGTAACATTTCGACCTTCATGGCCTATATGGGGATTTAAAGACCAATACCGATTTTGATATTTGAGGACTTCAAAAACTGATAACCAATATATCGTCTGATATTCATTTTTAGCAAACACAATGTAACATTTTTCACTAATATTTAGCATATTGAAGAGTTTTGCAGTGGTTGCTGACTGCTGGGTTAATATTGCTACCTTAATATCATAAAATCTCGAATTTAACCTCGTAACATTTCGACCTTTATGGCCTATATATTTTTTTATTTTATTCTTCCAAAATGTTTATTTTATTATATTAAATTTGCCTCAGGCATTGCTTGAGCAGCTGTAACACCATGTCCTAATAGGTCCGGGCAGGCGACTGTCTTTTATGTCTGTCTACACTGAATCCATTAAATATGCTCTTTTATAAATATATATAAATATGCCCTTTTTTGAGTCATATTTCTCATTCAAAATAGCAGAAATGCGAGTGACAGAAAGAAAATAGAAATGGGTTGTCCGACAAAAGTTCTCTCAAAACGTTTTGTTGCATCGCACTGTTCACGTCGATGCAGTCAGTGCAGTTAGCAGATACTCCAATTGAAAACAATGTAATTAAACAGATTTTATTGCAAATGTTTGCTTGCATCACATCCTGTTAGGACATAGTGTAAGCCCTCCTAATTCTACTCTCGACTTAGGACGAATGAGGTGGCGACATGTCATTCCATTATGACGTATCTAGCAGATATGATACCCACATCGGACACAGCCATGAGTTTAGGAACTGCTTCTGTAATAGGAAAATAGGATTTCTCCTATCTTTGAAACTTAAGTTAAGATAGGACAAGCAGTATATTTTTCTGTAATGAGGCCCCAGGTCTCACTCACTCACTCATTATGTAGACCAGTGGTCACCAACCCGTTGATCGTGATCGACCTGTAGATCTTTAGGACTTGCCCAGTAGATGCCGAGAATAACAGGAAAAATAAAAACAGTCACCAAATTCCCGCATGTTCCCCAACGTTTACAGGGCCTAAATTTCAGTGCGGGATTGTGGGTATAGCGCATGATTTATTCAAGACCCGCAACTCTAGCCATCATAATGCGAGAAATTCCTGCACACATTTTACAGCGCTGTCTGATAACGTTAATCTAATAATGGAGTGGTGTGAATGCGGGACCGGACGGACCAACTTCTGACTTGAACCGAACGTAACCCCATGCAAACACACACGCGCACACAGCACCACTTTGCAGGTGCACTCTCTCTCTCTCTCACAACAGGACTTGTCATTGCTGAAGTCAAATTATGCTAGGTGCTTCTACATCAACTGCTAACTGACATAAAATGAAAACGAAAGTTTAGCAATCAGGAACTGTCAGGAATTTGTTCTCCATTTGAAGAATGTCGATTCGATTGCAGACGTGCTCAGACGGCTACAGACACGGGGCACATTGTAGGCCTAGGCTTAGGTTACTTTCACTTTCTAGAGTGCACATTCATTACGTGAAAGATGCTTCATACCAAAACAGCGATCAAACATTATCAAATTTATCATGACGTTTTGTCACAAACACTCCAATTAGAAAATCAAAAACAAAATCATGTATTCAAGTCAATCTTCAAAATCAAGTAAAGACTGTTGTGTTGTTATCTCATTGACGCCTGTATAAGGGGGTGGAGGATGTGATATTTTTGACCTGATACATTTGCCTAAATAAAAGGCCTTAAATTGGAAGTATTTTAGCTTTAATTCTCTTTTGACGCTCAAGGTAGATCTTGCCTTTGTTCAGGGCGAGGTCAGGGATCTTGGGCTCAAAAAGGTTGGTGATCACTGATGTAGACAAACAAAATCTGAGATGGTGCAGCAACCATTTTCCTGGATTCTGTCTGATTTGACACGGAATGACCCAGAAGTCTTGAAATCATGACCTGATATTTAGAGCCCGACTGATATGGGGATTTAAAGACCAATACCGATTTTGATATTTGAGGACTTCAAAAACTGATAACCAATATATCGTCTGATATTCATTTTTAGCAAACACAATGTAACATTTTTCACACTAATATTTAGCATATTGAAGACTTTTGATCAAGGTGGGACATAATATGTTTAGATAGGCCTAGCTATCCTAATGAAAGGCTCTTATACAATAAATGATGAAACAATTGTCATAAATCAAGTAGTGTTTTTTTCTTTGAAGACCACCATTGCCACAATACTTTCAAGGTATCCACGTTTATGCTTAATGACGCTTAATGCAAGCTAATTTCATCAAATAGCTAATATAGGCCAATAATATTGGGAAACCAATTATCAGTCGGGCTCTACTGACATTTATCAACATTTTGACATTTGGCACTTAACAGATTTACTAAGCAGTGAAACTACAGCAATAAAGCATACAATACAGCTTGACCAATTCCAGTACAGTCATAATTGCTCACAGAACTAAAGCAAATATAAAACTTGAAGAAAGTGACTTGGGCCTGTCCCAGTAACTTAAAGTTCAGTTAACATTGATGATGACATATCAAAAAGTGGTGGTGTCTGTGGTCATACCTGTGGGTTTACTGTCCTGTTGCTGTGAAGCAGTGACTTGTGTCTGGAGCTGAGACTGCCTGTGTAGGCAGAACATTAAAAATGCTGATCAGTCAGACTTTTCTGGGTACTTCCCCTTCACTTCAATATAACAACAGAGTACAGCTTAGAAAGAGGCATATCCGATTACAGTATTTATGCATTTCTACAGCGAATTAAATACTGTACACGTAACTTAACCAGTCGGCTAAAGCTTTCCTTACCTGCAGTTCTTAATCTTCGTAAATGATACATTGTTTAGGTTAAGCAACTTATATTCTTAAATTTCAGCCTCATTTTGAGAGTTTTGCCCGACATTGCACATCATTTACATAGGAGGGCACTGCTCCCACATACTTTGGCCCATCCTCAAATGCCTGGTACCTTTGGAAAGCTTAGACCCAGTAGAATTCTCAGAAACAGTCAGGGTGACTCTGTGATGTACTGGCAACGAAATACAGAGACACATGGGTGGGTTCAATCTGACTGGGAGAGTCACGTGATCACGCTGATATGTGAGTGTAGCAGGAAGTATGCACCTTCCAGACCAAGGAAAGCACACGGAAAGAAGAAGTTTGAAATTTATTTGTTTCTAAATATTTGTATTTGTATAAGATGGATTATACATCTACCAACGTATTATGAATAAAACAACATGTACAGAGGGTCCCCGTTAAAATTGACACTTCATTCACGATAATGGTGATTCACGCAGCTGGGTGACATGTAAGGACAACTGCAGCAGCTGGGGCAGCATAGTCCGCTGTGCCTCAACGGTCGAACCCGGTGGCGCATTCGACAGCAAGGGCTGTGATTGGCCGAAGGATTTCAGTGCGTTTCTCTGTTTTTAGCAGCCCCTGCAACATGCTAATCCACTGTAGCCTAAGCTTTGTACATAATGTTAAACATAGTTTTGGATTCAGTGGCAAGATTTCTTGATTGTATAGTGCCTGTCTCAGTAATGTTTTAAAATGAGAGCTTCGTCAGCTGGCAGTAGGCTACTTTGTCGGTAGTCATGAGAAGTTAAACGCTAACAGAACATAAAAATGCTGCCCAGAAACCTTGTGAATAGTTCTGACACTAACGAGGTTGAAATATAGCATTTGCCTACAGCATCTCCTTAACAGTAATGTTAACAAAATGGCAGCATTCATATGACAAAGGAAAAGCGAATCCGGTCACTCAAGACTGTGCCATAGCCGTGGGGCAGAAGACGCTTGGTGGCCCGTCCACAGCGTTATAAACTTAACCTAAATAGCGGCTGCTGTAAGCTACAATCGGATTTTATTGTATACCCCTGTTGTCTCAGTGATGATAACATCTCATTTCGACTATATTTCAAAGTGTGCCGTTCATTTGCATTATTAACATAACATCGTATTTTGTCATTTTTTGGCTAAGACATGCATTCCGTTAGGGATATTGAACATATTTAACATTCTCTAACCATCGTGTTTGAATTGGTGCAGTTGTCAGCACAAAAAAAAGTTTTATTCTTTTTGCTCTTTTGCATTGCTCTATGCTGTTCTATGGTGCTTTGACGTTTCATAGAAATCCATATATAATGGCGCATAAAAGCGACTTGTTGACGTTTTGGGACATTAATCTACATGTAGGCTACGTTAAGCTTTAAGGATTGTATGTCCTTAATTTATTTATATAGGCCTATTTAGGCTACTTAAGCAAACCCTGGATACTTTTATTGCCACACAACAATATTGGTGGTATTTGTTACAATAGCTTCAAAGGCACCGCTTCAGAAAGCTGCACTGCTTGTGAAAGAAGGGGGTGGGGGAGGAGCTTGCAGCCAAGTGTCGGAAAAATGCATAGCCTACAACACAGAACTCTCGCATTAGTCACTGACAGTAGACACCTTCCAGCCTAATGACTTTCACACATTTTGAATGATTTTACAGTATGCCTATACATTAAGCTCCCAATGTAGAGACTGTGCAGAATACAATGTGTGAATGATGCTCAATGATTTGCCAATAGCCTATAATAGTCTTCTGCTGGGTTGCATGTACTGTATAGCCTAGTTTTACTGTACATTTTCAGCCTTTATTGGTTAAATGACCATTTTTTTATTACGAAAATATTTCTTAACTTCAAAAACACAGTGTCTAAAACTTCGGTGTCATTCAGACTCAACCCTCTTGGCGTTTGGTGATTAATTGACAGCTGTTTTTTGGGACACGTTAAACTTTCTTTATAATGAGCATAAAACGACTTGTTGTTTGGGACATTAAGCTACGTTAAAGCTTTTTCATGTTAAGGATTGTATGTCCTTAATTTATTTATATATTTAGGCTACTTGCGCAAACCCTGGATACTTTTATTGCCACACAACAATATTGGTGGTATTTGTTACATTAGCTTCAAAGGCACCAGCTTCAGAAAGCTGCACTGCTTGTGAAAGAAGGGGTGGGGTGGGGAGGGAGCTTGCAGCCAAGTGTCGGAAAAAGTGGCACCGGAAAATGCAAAGAAGGGGTAGCCTAAAATGCATAGCCTAAAAAGTTCCCTGCTATGGGGAGGAGTGAACTGAAGGACTGCATCAATAAGATCAACGAATTCCTCCGCTGTACACCCAGATCTTCCCAGGGATTCAACGTGCTTTAAATTTAGACTGTAGAATGTAGACTGTTCATTATTTCAATAAATCGTTTTCTCTGAAGCACTTTCCCGACTTAGATCTTTCTATAGGCTAAGCATATCATGGAGATAGAGTAGAAAACTGGATTTAACTAAACAAATGTAAATAAGTAAACTGATTGTTTACTCTACAGTAGGCTATGTTCCCCCTCTCAGGCTGTACAATAGGCCTATTGAAAGTAGGCTAATGAGCTCAATAGACACGTTAAGCTTCCATTAGGAAACTTTCGTTGCAGACTTTCACAACTGATTGTTTAGCCTACAGTAGCCTACTGTAGGCCTACTCTACAGTAGCCTAGGCTATAGGTTATGTTCCCCCTCTCAGGCTGTACAATAGGCCTATTGAAAGTAGGCTAATGAGCTCAATAGACACGTTAGCTTCCATTAGGAAACTTTTAGTTGCAGACTTTCACAACTGATTGTTTAGCCTACAGTAGCCTACTGTAGGCCTACTCTACAGTAGCCTAGGCTATAGGTTATGTTCCCCCTCTCAGGCTGTACAGTAGGCCTATTGAAAGTAGACTAATGAGCTTAGACACATTAGCGCTTCTAGCCTAATGACTTTCACACATGAATGATTTACAGTAGACACATTAGCGCTCCACGCAGTGGCGTAACTAGGCCTAGTAGGTGCAGCAAGTGCAGTCGCACCAGGGCCTGTGACCTCCGTCGCTACCCCCGCAATGCAATTGCTGGAAAATTCTATACCGGTCCTTTCTGACTACCTGCGTGCCTTTGGCCAGGCCAAGGCTACAAGCGCCAGACACTCGCAAATAAATGGGGGTTCAGAGTACATTTGAAAATGTTAGAGCACGGAGAGTGAAGCGTCACTTTGACGAACTATCGGAAGATGAACGCTTAACCGATGCAGAGAGATACTTCAAAGTGCAGGTATTTAATGCAACCCTGGACATCATAATCAGTCAGCTCTCCCAAAGATGTGCAAGCATGCGGAAAACTTGTTATGTGGTTGAGTCTTTACGTCCTATGATCCTTCAACTCGCAGGTGATGATGAACTGCTTGAAAAGGCAGTACGTTTGTCAGACCATTATAGCATGGACATTGCACCGACATTCCCAACAGAACTCCTCTCATTTAGGTCTAGCTTTAAAGCAGAGATTTCACAGAAGTCATCTATTTTTCAACTTGCCAAAAGGCTGGTGGTAGATTATGACAGTGTAACATCCACATTCGGGGAAGTGTGTAGCCTACTGCTCTCATGTTGTTTCTACATTGCCTGTGACTGTGGCAACAGCTGAGCGATCTTTTTCCAAATGTTCAACAATTGCTGGTGTACAGGCTATAATCAATTAGCTAAATCATTTGTCCAGCTGTTTAAACATTTTTTCGTGTTACATTCAAACGCAAAAGGTGCTTTGATATCTTATTTGTTTAAACGTCGGCAAGCAGGCATGCTGCGGTTGCAATGAATGAGGATAATTGGTTTTATCTGCGGTGTTATTTTTTGCATTTTGAATATGACTCGCTCCAGCACTTCTACTTTTTTGCACGGTGCTTTCTTAAAGGAGCTGCACCATCTTACAACAATTGCATCTACATTTTCATATTAGAATGTTTTGTCAAGTGTAAGCTTAAACTACCGTGATCAAATTAAGTTTCCGTGCCCCGCTGAAAGTCTCTTATGCTCTTATAAACTTATCGTTACACTATCAAATCTATAAGTAACCGTGACAAATAGGGTATAACATATATAAACTCACGCTATTGTATTATCATATATGTTTGGTAATGGCTCAGCTTTCTCTGATTGTTCTACTGACTTGGAAACTGCATCATGGAAGCAGTAAGTCAAGTCGCATCAAAAATAGTAGTGGCAGAACTCCAAAGTGACACCTTGTGGTTGTTTGTGTCAACTGCAGTTTGTGCCATTTCTGCTGAGAAAATGGGGATCGTGATTCCTGAAGGAACCCGTCCAAACTTAACGGGGACCCACTGTATATTCCACTACTATAGATTCTTACCGACATTTCAAGACCATGTATGACGTATCGGGATATTGGCATCCTTATCTGATCTACATTGAAAGTAAGAGAGTCACGGCTTCACAAGGGGGTGGAGGGGGCATTTTATAGTAGTTTGATAAGATGTATAGTGTTTTTAATCAAATGCAGTAATGCACAAAACACTTTTTGTCATCGTCATAGATTAACATTGATCGATTCCTGAGACTCTTAGCTTTAAAACGAGGTATATTACTATGGTGCTTCATGTTATGGTGCATAAAATTGATTGTACAGTACGGGGATGAGAGGGATGAGGGGGGCACTGTGAGTGAGGTCGGTGCCATTGGGGCTGACATTAAAAGGTTTATCAAAATGTTAGGGTTCTCTATGTTTTTAGTATTGAATCACAAACTAAGTTTTATGAGTTGTCAATCTGGAGTATCAATAATTAGCCTTTAATAAAAGTGGATACATGCTAACAATAGCTAACTTTAGCAACTGTGGTTAGCCGAACTACTTAAACTGCAGAAATATAGTACCCTAAACCTGGTTTAGGATATTTGAATCCGTAACTTTTCTCCACTGGCATGGCCTAAATGCACACTGTCTGAGACTGGAATCTTCACATCTTCAACTTTCTATAACTGCCAGTTAGGCCTGCACGATTCGGGGGGAAATATGAATCACAATTTTTTAGCTTAGAATTGATATCACGATTCTCTGCCACGATTTTTTCTCCCTCAGTGTAATATTTATTGCACACATAAACAATGACAAAACAAAACAATTTGGTACCAAACATAGATTTTGGCACATATAGCACATTGTGCATCGTCACGAGCCTGTAAACATAGAGGCTTCAATGAATAAAGAAAAAACTGGCCGTTTAAGTACAGTAGGCTACCAAAAATAGTAGCCTACATATAACACATTGAACTAAATATGGTCCTGATACAGGCTCTATCTGAACATATCTTTACATAACTAAAACATGTCAATCAACATACTGCAGCTACAGCTTCAGTCTCTAGAGAAATGGAGCTTGTCAATTGTCAATTTAAGTACAGTATCAAAAACAGAATGATTTCTTGGCACTCTTGAACTGCTTGCCTTTTAGAGCATTAACATTCAACTGGCCATTCAGTTCGGTTTGAGACTGAGTGGTTGGCTGATTCTTGTCACTAGTACCCAATGTTTTTTGCAGTGGCCTACAGATTATTTTTTAGGTTATTTCTCCACTACTGTTCATTTATCAAACTGGTGGTTTCTCTACGTCCTTAGCAAATTAAGCCACGTAGTTCAGTAGAGAGACGTTGAATAAATTAGCATTTGCAATTGACAACACAATTAACAACGTTCTGATAAGTAGGCTATACTAACTTTGCAAAGTTAACTTGAATGCATCAAAATTGTTAGGCTACACCGCAACAGTAGTCTGCATGAAAAGTCCTTGCACAAGCGGTGCGGCCTGAAGCCAAACTATTTGAGGGAGACCAGTGCAGGGAGAGAATGCATGCTCTATTTCCACAATGAAAGAATGTATCTAGGCTAACCTATATTTTAAATAAGCAATCACTGCGTGCTGCTATGGAAAAAATAAGTCAATATATTAGAGCACTTTGTGAGAGAAGGGAGAGCATTGCAGCGCTTGGGAGCGCTTTAAAACTCACAGAAAAAAGTAGTAGCATTTGTGATGCAGTCACCTGGTAAAATTAAATGAGAATCAAAGCCATTTAAAAATTAAATCGCGCACAGGGGTGAATCGAGATCACAATTTTATAACGATTTATCGTGCAGGCCTACTGCCAGTTATCAATCAGATATTAGACCCCCAACTGTCACTGCCATAGTGTAGTGTCAGACATTAAACCATTTGTTGGAGTAAGACATTGTCACCTTCAAATTGACATTTCATTTTAAAACCACACCAGCATATTACAAAACATTACTCTGGACAGAAAACTGGACCACACTAGTTCATTAGGTCTACAAAATTATTTATTCTGTATTAGTTCTTCATTCTTATGCAGTCTATTTCTTTCTTCTCAGTAAATTTGCCTCAATTGAAAGTTGGAGTATCCTTTGAGAAACTAAGACAAAACGCCAAAATATTATTTTTTATCACTCTTTTTACTCATCAATACTACACACGTGTGATCCCTAATGTGGCACAAATGTCTGTGTACCTGTAGAAAAGATTTGTAACTATAGGACAGCTTTGTGTATGTAGAGCATTGATTTGTAACTGTAAAATATATTTGAAATGGTAAAATATTTGTAACTGTAGGATGAGCTGTAGCTTTAACACAGTTGTAATTATTTTGCACAAGCAAGCACATACAAACACAAATACATGCCTGTCAAAGTAAGCTTGTCTCCTCCTGCGTAACTCTTCAGCGCTGAGGTTGTTCTCCCGTGGACTACCTATGGTCCCTGTGGACAATGAGCCTCCTGATGTTACAGGAACACTGCCATCTTTAGGTATGGTGGAGGAGGTTCTAGGAGCTGCACCTTTATGAGGGGCCGATGCCAAACAGAAATTAGACATGGGACTTGTATGACGTCATTTTACTACATTTTGTATGTTTTCACAGACAGCTTGTTATGGTATTATTTTTGGGTTCACTTGGTATATGGTCAAATGAATGACCGATAAACACCAATCTTTCTCACTAGCCAATCAGGTAGTACAGATTGTAGTTTTGAGATATGAATCAACCTATGAAAATGTAAGAAAAAATTAAAAGAATATATGGCCAAATGTTACAAAAAAACTGTCAACCTTGAGAATGTATGGTGTGTTCCAAACAGATGGCATCTACTCTTTTGCATGTCTGCAGATAAGATATGACTTTAGAGTTAAGGCATCTTCAAAGAATGATGGTTTCGGACTTTTAAGATAACGATGAGACTGTGGTATGACATTGGCATGCAGCAAGAACATTAAACTACTTTATGTAAGCTAGCAGATTAACGTTAGAAAATTGGCTGACAGACAGCACATAAATCACAACAGACACTATCAATGGTTACAATGACGGTATAATCATAGTAGTGTTTTCTTCTAGCTAGATTTTGAAAAATCTAAGCAAATAAAATGTCAATAAAATGATATTTCATTGCAATCAGCAGCTATGAGAAGAATTCCATCATTCAATATGTTTACACAGCAGTTTGGGAGAGTTGCTGCACATATTTCTGGGTATTAGGCAGCATAGAGGACACATCGCAGCTGCTTTTGAAAAAAAGTGTTTAGGTAGTTCGAAGGTATTTTAGAAGGCATGAAAAGAGAGTTGGATCAGCTTGAAGAGACTTGTTGTCTCGCTCTCAATACCACGGCAAAATCCTAAACTAAAAGGTGTATTTTGTGGTGTGAAGGTCAATGCTGGGTTCATCATCATAAAGGGCCAACATGCTTATTATGTCTATAGACCCTTTCAAGAGAGTTCCATTATCAGCATCATAGTTGGCCCCACAAGACTTCCTTTTTAACATTCCATGTTATCTTAATGCAGAAAAAGTAGATTGGGACCCAAATAGAACGTTCAAGCATTGTTTTTGTTTTTATTGTTGAAAGGGTCTATAGTCAGTAAAATAGTAGTTTGTGTTAAAGGAGAATTCCAGTGTGATATTGACCTAAAGTGTATTGAAACATGATACCGAGTGTGAACGTATGTCTCATAGCCCATCTCGGCTTGTCCCCTGCACTCCAAAATCTGGCGGTAGTTAGCCGATGCTACCAACAGCTTTTTCAATAGTGGTGCTTGACGCCCGGGCTAGCCATGCAAATAAATCACTGTTTTACACCCATTTACGAGGCTCAATGTATCTCTACACTTCATTGGTAGACTTCCGAGGGCCCTGACATTTAAAACGAGACATTGAGACATTGAGTCACGATAAGTCGAGCAACGAGTAAGAATGAACAGGTATGATATAAGGGATCAGATTCCAAAAATAATTCAGTGGAAATGCATGGATTCCAGTTTCTTCCAGTAGCAGCAAGCAGCAACTGGAATTGGGGGGTCCTTAACACATATGAACAGTGTATAAAACCTAACTGCACCTACACTTTTAATGTAATTGTTTGTAGATCTTAGTGTTAATATTTCCTGCTTACTCTTTTAGCACCAAAAACCTGATGTGTGCCTTTTCCTTTTCCTCATAGTGTCTCTTTGAATAAAATAAAATCCTAGTTTCATTAAGATAGTATCAGGGTTCTCAGATGAAACTACATTCATCAAACTAAAAATATGAAATAATAGAATGTAAAAACAATACCAACCAATTAAAAACAAATTCGAATTCTAGCACATAATATTTAGCCTAGGCTACTTTTATGTTTCCACAGGTTTCTCTGATGTTATAACATATGTAGGCTTAGTTACATCAGACCCTCTTGTGCCCGGTAATATAAAAACACAGGATCTGTGTCAAAGTAATTTAAAAAAGGCACAATAATTTATTCAAGATAAAATGAGAATGAACACCTAGGCTATGGAGTTCATCTCCTTGGAAATGACAATCGATTTTACCTCACCACAATGTAAAGCTTGATTTAAATAATCTTGCTAACTAACCTTGGTAACTAACCGAGGTCCACTTTACTAGCCTCAGTGGGTAAGTAGCAGGTAAGTAGCCAGTAATTCAATGTATGAAGACATGACATGAGCTATGAAAGAACAAAACACGTTATAAATGAAGGTAGTAAAATCTTCAACAAGCTAGCAACTTACATTTACCCATGCACGACAGCAGCAAACTGAATTTAGCCTACTGGAGGAATTTAACTAGCGTTTTGTCATGCAATGTTGACACTTGCTTGAAAAGTTGAAGTGGTTCTCGATCTCAGTTGCTTCTAGCGCCACGGTGGTTAGAAATGGTACGGTCCACAATAGGGGTGTCTGAAATCGCTTTACATTAAAATGTTCCTACAGTGAAAATAGGAGTTGACTTGTATTGTAACTGTAACGATATTTTTTCACAATATCAGAAACATTATCTGACCCCCCAAAACTAATATTTCTGTCTCTTTGGGGGGTACTGGGTCTTCATTGGGGGGTATAGTACCCCCCAGTAATTCGAACTATGATTCCAGGTATCATATTTAATTGATAACAAATAACAAAATCAAAATGTGCAACTAGTCTATGAGCTCTCACGCTAAAAAAACAGTGTGGAGAACAACATTAGACTGGTTAGATAGCACCTCACTGCAGACCACGCACTGTGGCTTTGGGCAGTCTGTCTCCCAATCCATGTGAAGCCTAGCCATATGCCTAATCATAGGCTACTTTCGTTTTCTTAGCGCAGTCTTTTGTCTCCTCCTTTCTTTTTTTTTCTCTGCGCTCCACCTCCACCTTCATCATTCTGCCCCCCATCCCATCGTTACCCGTCTCCTGCTCTGTTTCTCTCGCTTCTCCTGTTCAATCGCTTCAATTATGCCTTTTGGACAGTGTTTTACACTGTTACACTGAACAGTGCTAACACTGTTCTTAGCCAGTTTTCCCATGTTTGCGTAGCCTTCTACCTAGCCTATACTTCCACGAAACCAGAGAATGTCTTATAAGGGGAGAAACGCCACTCTCGGGAAACTTCCGATTTCTGAACTGGTTGCAGTTCCTGTTCTGGTTCCACATGAGGGCGCTCACGAATAAGTGCAGAATGAATGGAGGTCTATGAAGCTGTACCCCTCAAATCCACTTTTCTCGGGATATAATTTTTTGCCCAGAAAAAGAGGGGACAGAGAAAATACACACCGCTGAGTATTTTTTCTAAAAAGTATTTGTAGTATTTGTTCTAAAAAGCCTTTCAAATGTGTCAATGACGTCATTCATTAGCAGAAAGCTAGTGTGTTGTGGGCAACAACGACCCAACCTGTAAAAATCGAAAGGGCGTAAGTACTTTCGTTCATTCAACTTTTGACCTATAATCCATATTGCAGAAACCACAATCAATCTTTCAAGCGACAACCAGGTGAAAGAGACACATTTAACCGTCTAGTTCCATAGACCCCATTGTTTTTGCACTTATTTGTGATAAGCCCTAAGCGGAACTGCAGCAGATTGCAGGTACAATGGAGTTAATAGGGAGTGATCCGGCTCTCCGTAAACGGGCTCTGACGAAACTAACGCGCCAGATATTCTGCCCGCAGGAAATCAAATGCATTGTGGGTAGCTTATTTTTTAATGAAAATATTGCCTGCCATAGAGTTTACAATTGATTTCCTTTAATTTCACGTTTCCATATCAATATAACCCGATTCGAAATTCTTTATTATTTATGAATTATTTGTGATTTATTAATTAATAATTTTTAACACTTTTCCGACATTCCCCTTTTCATCTCAAGTACCCCCTAGTGGCAGGTAACACAGTTTGGGAATCCCTGATGTAGGCTAATGGTGTTTTCAAAAACTGATAGTTCCGGTCCTTGACTGTAATTGGCTGAATCGCGTTCGATGCTGTTGTAAAATCCAGCATAAACATACACCTTGACTTAATTTTGTTCTGTATTACTGCGTGACGAATTGTAACAAAAACCATTACAAAGTTACAAAGGAGCAGTCGGCTACAATATGGCAGAGTTTGTCGTAAACTTTGATGTGCTGGGTGGGCTTAGTCTGGAAGAGTGGTGAAAAGAGCAGGACAGGATAGAGGAAGAGAGCAACTTAAGGCACGCTGAAATAAGCAAGATTGAAATTGAGGAGTTGAAAAAAAATCCAGGAATGAAATCGGCACCGTTAAAATGACACTGTGGTCCGCTGTTTCCTGTCTTGGTGTGCCGAGAAAAAAACATCTATAGATTTGACATCAGTCAGCAAAGCTGATCTTAATCAGGCTCTGCGGCAATTTTACTATTTACTATAAAAAACGGAAAAGGTAAGCCCTACGGTTTGAGCAGCTACAGTGCGCAGTGCTTCGACATGGCCAGCTTCACTCGCGGTCCGCGCGTGGGATCACACGGTATCACGCGGCTCTAATTTGTATTTTTCCAGTGAGACGCTGCAACAACCCAAACAACCGGTAGATGGCTCAAGTGAGCAGGGTGTCTCGTAAAAAGAAATGGAGCCTGGAAAACCCTACACAGACTTCACTACAGACTTTAGCAGACTGGTTTAGAAATAATTTAATAGCCAGAAATATGCCTGCCCTGCCCTAATAAAGAAATATTTGGTTAACTGCGAAAGTGAATCCCGTTTGCAGCCCATAGAAAGAAACATGGGACAAATGAAACATTCTGGTTTTCTCCGAGTGCAGCGATGATAGACAGACATCATTTGGACAAAATATGGAGCATATTAACCTCCTTTGCTCAGCCAAATGCCTTCCTGTTACGTCCTGTTATCACGGTTACAGGCGATATAAACGATTTTGATGGTCACAAGTTTACTTCATTAGCGTTTTTAATTTTTTTATTATTATTAAAGAGTTATTTTCATTTAAAGGTTTGACTTAGTGCTTATTCAGTAGAGCATTTAGTGCTCTCCCCAATCCCAGACGTTCACATTGCATGTTTGTTTGTAATGGATGCAACCCTTGAGATAGGCTATCGTTTGGCGGCAATGAGTTGTTAACAGACATGAACCAAGACATATAGCCCAGCTGCAATCTAGGGACTGTTAGATTTATTTATTGAAGGGGCCACGGAGGAATTTTGAGTGCTTCAGTCAAAAGTTGCATGACCCTCTCTTGCCTGCTAGAAATTGTTCAATGACCCTCCGACAGAATTGTTAAAAAAAGAAATGACCCTCCCCTGCCAATTGCTGTCTTCCGCCCGCGCCACAGCCACACACTGTGATAATGTTCTTAAATCAATCTTTCCGTGAGCTTGCATGCTACCAGTCCTTCCTTTTCAAATGTGTTTAGCCTGTTTGCACAATTTCACAAATAATCATATGTGATTAATAAAATGACAAATAATCCCTGTGCGGGGACGAAAACAATGCATGCCAACTTTTTCGTGTTTATCCGTGTATTTTAACTTTCCCCGCTGTCTTGCCGTTTTAATGTTTTCCGTAGAATATCCCATATTTTAATACTCTCATAACAGCCCTTCCATCGGGCCTACCATAACTTACCAACTCTGTACTGTAGACCCTATCTGGCTATTTATATTTTCTGTGAAATAAGCAAATGTATTTGTTCAACTTTATGAAGCAGAATTAACGCATAGGCTACTTGGAACATAATACATTTGACAAAGGACAGATGTATGATGCTAGTGACAAAATATTAACTTTCAGTGTTTTACGATGTCTTTGTCATGGGGAAGTGTTTTTCCCCATGCATTTATTCTAGGTTACTGTCAGTGACTGCCGTGAGAGAAGCGGGTTCTGTTTAGTTCATGTCAGTGACTGACCTTGAGAAGCGGGTCTGTGTTGTGTTGCGTTGCGTTAATTTATTTTCATTGGGCATGCCGTGCCGTCCACAGCTCTTCAGTTCTGACAAAGCCAAAATTACTCCTTTTGAAACAATGAGTGCAGGAAGCGCGTTTGTATGGTTATATTGCTTGACGGGGGGGATCCCAAGCAGCTTTCAGCCATAAGGATACTTTGAGAACATTTCAATTCACCCGACACTAATATTCAAAATATTGAAAACTATTTCGGCATAGCCTACAAAGCAGTTTAATTAAATGTAATGTTAGTTGTAAACAAACGAGCTACTTGGTGAGGCTTGGCCTCACAGATGCGCTCGTGCCTTAGATGGCAGGAAAAATCTTCACGATAGGCCTATTAACTAACCACCCGATTCACGTTGGTTGGGGGAAGGGGGGCCATCAGACATTTGTGCCCAGTTAATCCCTGCCCCCAACAAATCACACCTTCCCACCTCTGAAAGCTTAAAAGAAGTCAAGGACTCCTTACTCACAGACCTATTCACAAACCTGCAGCATTCTGCCGTGTTTTGAAATCATGCAGCTACAGGAGCTTCCAATCGTGAGGAAGCAATTTTGCATTGTAGGCATAACTAACATGCAATAACGCCACCAACAACAACCAAAACTAGGCTAATCATTGTCAACATGTAAATTAAATGTAACATTATTGTGAATCAAATTAAAATGTTCTATTTTGCAAACGTAGGCATAGTAACAGAATAATTTAATAAATGTTACAAAGATGCTACATCAATCCATTATGTTTAATTAGGCTACTAGGCTATATGTTTAAGCCTTGATTCATTTAGGCTAGGCCTTTTTATTCAGCCTAACTGGCGAATTTAGGAGCAACTCCTAAAAATAATGGGCGTGCCACTCCTAACTTTAGGACTCCTAATTTTTTCCACAAAAAGTAATTCACGAAGCATTTTAGACCTAAAAGTAGCACCTAAGTCTGGGACAGCTTAAATTAGAGAGGACTCTAACTCACTAAGACCTATTCATAAACAGCTTTTTTTGTGGCATTTTACGTTGCGATGTTTTGAAATCGTAGCCTATGCGCAACAGGAGCTTCCAATCAGCGAGGGAACAATTTTGCATTCATAAAAGGGATGCAATAACATACCAACAACAACCAAAACTCATTGTTAACATGTAAATGAAATGTAACGTTTCATTGTGAATCAAATTAAAATGTTCTCCTCTTTGCAAACGTAGCCTAGGCATATGGTGACAGATTAATTTAATAATGTTGCAAAGGTAGGCTACTGCATCAATCCATAGGCCTATGTTTCATTAGGCTACTAGGCTATTTGTTTTGCCTTACTCTTTATTCCTTTAGGCTAGGCCTTTTTATTCAGTAATTAATCATCTTCCGTCCTTCGCACTACTTGTGTAGCGCCGCGCATTCTCCGACCTGTCACGGTCACTCATCATCGAAAAAAAGAGGTGTTTGGAATTCCCGCGTTACAATCGTCAGCCAATCAAGGTGGTCACTTCAGTCAAGCTTCGTGCATGAGTAATGGCGTAATCCATAGCAAAGACTCACTCCTAGTTTAGGAGTTGTCTGAAAGGCTTTGTGAATAACTTTTAAGAGAAAACTCCAAGCTAAAATCTTTAAGTCGCGATTTAGGAGTAGCCTACTCCTAGTAGTAAGATAAAAGCCTTTGTGAATAGCCCTCGGCCCCAGTTATTCATCATCTTCTGTCCTTGTGTAGCGCCGCGCATTCTGAGACCTGTCACCTGTCACTCATCATCGTAAGGGAGGTGTTGAATCATGCCAGCGTTACAATCATCAGCCAATCAGCCAATCAAGGTGGTCACGCTTGCCCATTTACCCAAATTAATGGTCGAATATTACTGATGATCATTGTTATTTAAGAACATGCAGTGTGCTTAGGGTACCAAAAACATCTTGCTTGTAAAAAAGCATCATAACGCACATTCTGGCGGGTCTGTTATTTACTGTAGGCTGCGCAAACCACAGGCCTTTAGCCTATTTTGGGCAAGCCTGCATTCATTCATTCATTCATTCATTCATTCATTCAACCTTTATTTATTCTCGGAGGGTCATTGAGGGAAGCCCTCATTTTCAATGAAGCCGAGATTACAGACGCGAAGCAAAGCGCTCCACAAACAAGACAACATTTGAGGCCTTATGTTGAAGAATTGTATATAAAGCCTGCGCTAACAGTAATCCTCCTGCCCCTGATAGGCCTACCACAGCTGTGGATAGTGTGGAATGTTCAAGTAATAACACAATCCAATGTGTGTCTCAATTGTCTCCCGCTGACCACCTCACACATTTCTCTAGATTTTGCAACGAACTTACATGACACAATGCCATAAAATATGCCAGTTTTAGGACACAGAATAATGTTTGTAATGATACCAGGTAGGCCTACGTTTAACAGCAACAAGTGTAATGAGCTATTCATTGTCGAAGGTGAAATTCTTACTTTGGAAAACAAACATTTGCCGATATCATTACCGATCATCAGAATATTGCAACAGTGCTACTTTATTGTTTTTAACGATCTCTATGCTACTCACAAAAATGTAGGCATGGGGACATGATGAAGTAGGCTATCCAACTGTCCTGTGTTAAATTATTGTGATTACGAGCCAGTGGTTTTCAAACATTATCGCATTGACTTCGGACATCTAACTAAATGCAACAGGCTCATATCGTCCTAGCATTAGCAAAATGAGGACCAGTGTTTTGTCAAATTGCAAATAGCTATTCGTTTTAACGAATTTTTTATGATAGTATGAAGTGCTTTTGTATAGGCTACTATCTTAATCTTGGAATATGGGGAGGGAAGTGGCGCGTCTGCAGTCAGCCAAATATGAATGTAATTCTGCGGCATAAGCAGGTGTATTTGTTTATTGTACAAAAAAATAAAAATGATATGTCAAGCAATCAATTGACTATATTGCAGTCAAGAAGTAGGGCAAATTAAGACACTGTTTTGATTTGCGTAGTTGCGTTACCCCCAACACTGACAATAACATAGACAGCCAGTTAAGATATTTTTTCATTTTCGTTCTGCTATCAAAAGCAGATTTCGATTTTTGCTACCACCATGTAGTCAAGCCTTAAGCCATACCCAAGTAGCCTTAATCGAGGTAATGTTTAATTACGATTTATTTTGTTATTGAATTAAGTGGGCTGGGATTCCTCGGTAACAATTACCACGGACAGAGCGTGTACAGTGGCAGAGCGACGATAGTGGCTGAAAGTGGTACTAAAGCTTCCGCGACTTCAGCCGCTGCTTGCGACTGAAGTGGCCATTTGAAAGCGATGCCCACTGTATATTGGCCTACGTGCAGGGCTTAATCAGCATATCAACGACCCACCCATTAGCAAATCCTGGTGTCTACTGAATGATCCAGAGTTCATCACCAGCAACCACATTTCTTGGGGTGGTAAAAAAAACTCCACCGAGAAGGACGTGCGAGGGTTTATGTTTGAGCAGCCGGGGAACCCACTGTGTCCTGTTGCTTTGCTGGAGAAGTACCTGTCGTTGCTGCCTCCCAACCCACCAGATTTTATCTCCATCCAAAACGGACAAACTATGCAGTAGTTTATGCATAAGTGTTCATTGAATCGATTGTAAAATCGATTTTTTATGTCTAAAATGACGTTTCCATTTTCAACGCCAAATATAGGCCAATCTACAAACAACTAAGAGGCATTAGGACGAACGTAAAGAGGGCGCTTGTAGACGCAAGCCAGCAATATTTCTGATGATTTTTTGGCGTAAGTTTCGTGCACAATGACAAACAGAAGTGCAACATTCTCGAAAACCAGTAAGCCGAGTGGACTGCCATTACATCAGTGACATGACTGCAGGCTTCAACGTAGCTGTGTCTGTGTTTACAATTAGAAATGTCAAACAAATTTCTCCTACGTAGAAATCGATTGCACAGTTTTACGTAGCCTACCGCTTTGTTCTTCTCCATAGTTTGATATACCAAAAATCCGAAGTACTTCCACATCGAACTCCTCAAGTTATTAGGGCCTATCACTCGTCTCTCTACATGTCGCACAGGTTGATCGCGTTGTCCTCGAGCAGCACAGCGGCTGATTGAAACAGCGGTTCCCGGTGCGTAAAATTGGTGGGAATTTTCTTTTTAGATTTCGCAATGTTTACTGCACTTTGGAATTCTTTTATATTCTTATATTCTTGTTTGTGAATTTTGTTACATCTACAGTGGGCATTGCTTTCAAATGACCACTTCAGTCGCGCATTACGAGGCGTGAAGCTGCATGAAGCTTTAGTACCACTTTCAGCCACTGTGCGTCGCTCTGCCACTGTACATCGCTCTGCCTGCCGCCCCTACTGAAAAAGCAGGAGACTTCCCGAGAGTAATCCCAGCCTACGAATTCAATAACAAAATAAATCATGCATAATTAAACATTACCTCGATTTAGGCTACTTGGGTATGTCTTAAGGCTTGACTACACGGTGGTAACGAAAATCGAAATCGACCACAAAACAGTGGTGTGATAATTGAGCCAGTAGAGAAATAACTGTTCAGAATTAATCTGTAGCCTTGGGTAGGCTTCTGCAGAAAACAATGTTGTTACCGATTTAATACTATCTGGCGACGTTTTTAACAGGCTACGCAATAGAGGCTTAGACAACTATGACCCACGTTTTGGTTTCGTAAATTAATTTGCCCTACTTCTTTACTGCAATGTAGTCAATTGACTATTTTTCTGTACAATAAACAAATACATCTGCTTTATGCTGCAGAATTACATTCATATTTGGCTGACTTCTGCAGACGCGCAAAAAAACACTGCCAGGCCATCCTTAAAAATATTTTTGTTTGCCGTAACCCGACCGACCCTGTCAATTTAGAACAGACCCAAATATTTATTTTTTTCCCCCTTTTAGTCCGACCGACTTGCCAGTTGTAAACTTGCGTCAAGACAGACCGATTTTTTTTACTCTAAACAACCAATACAAATAAAATACTATTTATTTTAGTAGGCCTAAGTATTGTGAATATAAATTGCCTACATACAAACGTAGGCCCTCTTAAATAAAACCCTGTGGCGTCATCTGTACACCATTGGTTTACGCATGTCACACTATGGCCTACGCTTCGTTTCATTCACACAAACATCTTGACTCAACGCTTATTACTTGGCACGAAGCTCTGGAAGAACTGTGCCCAGAGTACACAACTGTTTCACCAGCACATTTAAATGACTTGACTAAAACCGTGCAGTCTGAATGTCCTCATTTTGCGAATACGAGGACGATATGAGTCTGTTGCATAGATGTCCGAGTCACGCATAATGTTTGAAAACCACTGGCTCGTAATCACAATAATTTAACACAAGAGAGTTGGATACTTCATCATGTTCCAATGCCTACATTTTGGTGAGTAGCATAGAGATCGTTAAAACAATAAAGTATGCCTCTCTGTTTGGGACATCGAAAACTTATATTTTTAATAGGGTAGACTACCGTCGGAGATGCTGACTTGCAAAGGCCTCGGGATAACATGTTATCTCCACTATAATCAGTCAATGCCTCCTTGATCAAAGTGGGGAATGAAAGAAAAAGTTTGAGAACCACTGGCTTAACAAGTTAGGCTACCTGCAGTCCAGAACACACAGAATATTGCAACAGAAAGTTGCCTTTATAATCAACTACTATTTGTTCCAACAGCATTCAAACAAAGCATTTATAAAAGTGAAAATAACTGTAGTACTGTAGTAACTGTATCCCAAGCTTCAGCTCCCCACGTCTGTGACAGGCAGACGTGACACCGCTAAATTCTCAGCTTGTTTATACCCCACACTGAAAGCGTAAGACCGCTAGGCCCATCACTGTGGGGTGCGGTAGCCTAGCCTACTCTCTGGGATTTAAGTCAAGCAATATAACCATACAAATGTTTCAAAATGAGTAATTTCGGCTGTGTCTGAACTGCCCATTGTAGGCTACGTAAAAAATAAACAAGTAGGCCTATTCCCTATCCAATGATATCGGCAAATGTTTGTTTTCCAAAGTAAGAATTTCACTTCACCTTCGACAATGAATAGCTCATTACACTTATGTTACTGTTGAACGTAGGCCTAACTGGTATCAGCCTT
This sequence comes from Alosa alosa, assembly GCF_017589495.1. NCBI lineage: Eukaryota > Metazoa > Chordata > Actinopteri > Clupeiformes > Clupeidae > Alosa > Alosa alosa. Next base: position 1,935,832 of record NC_063190.1, read on the forward strand.
TCAGACCTAGGCTAGCCTACTCTTAGTAAGGGAAAATGACAACTCCTGAACAGATTCTGGAGCTGAGCGCTCTAGAATCTTTGACTAACAGTCTAAGAGTGAGCGAGTCTTCGTTGCTATGGATGACGTTATTACTCATGCACAAGCTTGACTGATGATTGTAACGCGGGAATGATTCCAAACACCTCCCTTACGATGAGTGGCAGGTGACAGGTCTGAGAATGCGTGCACTACACAAGGACAGAAGATGATGAATAACTGAATAAAAAGGCCTAGCCTAAATGAATCAAGAGTAAGGCAAAACAAATAGCCTAGTAGCCTAATGAAACATACGGATTGATGTAGTATCTTTGTAACATTATTAAAATAATCTGTTACTATGCCTATGCCTACGTTTGCAAAAGAGAACATTTTAATTTGATTCACAATAATGTTACATTTAATTTACATGTTGACAACGAGTAGCCTAGTTTTGGTTGTTGTTGGTGGCGTTACTGCATGTTAGTTATGCCTACAATGCAAAATTGCTTCCTCACGATTGGAAGCTCCTGTAGCCGCATATTCAAAACAGGCGAAATGCCACAAAACCGGTTTGTGAATAGGTCTGTGAGTTAGGAGTCCTCTTGACTTCTTTTAAGCTGTCACAGCTGGTGGGAAGGTGTGATTTGTTGGGGCAGGGCCGGATTAACTGGGCACAAATGTCTGATGACCCCCTGCCCCCAGTCAACGGAATCGGGTGGTCGAAAGTTAATAGGCTATGCCGAAATAGTTTTCAACATTTTGAATATTAGTGTCGGGTGAATTAGGAAATGTTCTCAAAGTAGCCTTATGGCTGAAAGCTGCTTGGGATCCCCCGTCAAGCAATATAACCATATCAAACGTGCGCACTCATTGTTTCAAAAGGATTAAATTCGGCTTTGTCAGAACTGAGCTGTGGACGACACGGCACAGCATGCCCAATTGAAAATAAATGAACGCAACGCAACACAGACCCCGCTTCTCTCGCGTCAGTCACTGACAAGAACGAAACACAGAACCCGCTTCTCTCACGGCAGTCACTGACAGTAGCCTAGAATAAATGCATGGGGAAAAAATCTTCCCCATGACAAAGACATCGTAAAACACTGAAAGTTAATATTTTGTCACTATAACATACATCTGTTTTTTGTCAAATGTATTATGTTCCAAGTAGCCTAGTGCGTAATTCTGCACAAATACATTTGCTTATTTCACAGAAAAATATAAATAACCAGTTAGGGTCTACAGTGCAGAGTTGGTAAATTATGGTAGGCCAACTTGGAGTGAACATACAAAGAGGGGAAATTCTTTCTCTAGTAGCTGAGTAGCCTCAGGTGCGTACGTAGACATAAGGCCGAACATGCAAGCGCCAATGAATCGTGCTCTCACGACAATCACGCCGTTAAACTTAAATAGGTTAACATCACTCTAAGTTTGCCTTCAAGCAAGGAAAACGATGATTGCATCCATTACAAACATGCATGCAATGTGAACGTCTGGGATTGGGAAGAGCACTAAATGCTCTACTGAATAAGCAAGAAGTCAAACCTTTAAATGAAAAACACTCTTTAATAATCAAAAAAATAAACCGCTAATGAAGTAAACTTGTGACCATCAAAAATCGTTTATCGCCTGTAACTCCATGATAAGAGGACGTAACAGGAAGGCATTTGGCTAAGCAACGGAGGTTAATATGCTCTATATTTTGTCCAAATGATGTCTGTCTATCATCGTTGCACTCGGAGAAAACCAGAATGTTTAATTTGTCCTGCGTTTCTTCTACGGCTGCAAACGGGATTCACTCGCAGTTAACCAAATATTTCTTTATTAGGGCAGGGCAGGCATATTTCTGGCTATTAAATTATTTCTAAACCAGTCTGCTAAAGTCTGTAGTGAAGTCTGTGTAGGGTTTTCCAGGCTCCATTTCTTTTTACGAGACACCCTGCTCACTTGAGCCATCTACCGGTTGTTTGGGTTGTTGCAGCGTATCACTGGGAAAATACAAATCAAAGTCGCGTGATACCGCGTGATACCGCGTGATACCGCGTGATCCCACGCGCGGACCGCGAGTGAAGCTGGCCAAGTCGAAGCACTGCCCACTGTATCTTTTTTTATTTGTTTATTTCGTTTAAAATTAATAGTGTAAATATTTGGTTAAAATCGATTCCCTATTTTAGTTTTCGAAACTTGTGTTGTTTGGTCCAATCGATTGTGCAATCGATTTTCGAACGTAAAGTGACAGCCCTACTATGCAGGTGATCAAGTCTGGTAAGTTGTTTCTTTTTGTAACATTGCACAATTGGCTATGTAATAATAATAACAACAATTGCAATATAACCGCTATATTTTTTTCTTGTCTAGGTATACCAGAGAGCCCATGGAGGTGAATTTCCTGGGCTCCATGCTGCCACAAATTTGTAAAGCAGCCGGCACAGAAAGCATTTACACAAATCACTGCCTGCGAAGCACAGTAATACAAAAACTGTCTGATGCTGGCCTAGAAGCAAGGGGAAATAATGTCAGTGACGAATCGTCCCTTCAGTCATACTAGTGATAGTCATACTACGCAGAGAGAAGAAGAGAGACAGCCCAAATGCCAGTAAAAAAGAGTGAACATGGTTGAACACTATTTCAGTAATTGTACAATTAATGGTGACATCCAGATAAAAGTAAATAAACAATTTGGTTATGGGCAGTGTTGTGCTGCGCTGGCTGTGTTACAGCGTCTTGATGTTGCCTGGCAACAATCCTAATGAGGAAACTAGATATTTTAGCAGAAGAACGATTATTTATTAATAAATTACTTTATTTCTTAATGTTGTGTCTTTACTTTATGAAACTTATTAAAATATTTAAATTTAAATTTAAATGAACAGTTTTAGAAAAGCAATAAGCCACTCGAGTCCGTAGGCTACACTGATTTTACAACAGCTAAGGGGCGTTGTTAGGCCCTTAGCTGTTGTAAAATCAGTGTAACCTACGGCCTCTCGGGGCTTATTGCTTAATTCTATCACATTTTTTTTGTTAACCTGGCATTCTTTGAATTCTTTATCGGGATGTCTGTTTGCGTCTGTCTTTATCGGGATGTCTGTCTACTTAGCCCTTTGTCTGAATGGCTTTAAAACATCTTTTACAAACGGGCCTTGTGTGTTTGTGGGCTTGCCTTCACTATCTATACAAGGATACAAGGATTTCACTATCTATATGTAAATTAACTGTCTGCGTAATAAATAAAGAACATTTTCCTTCCACCTTGCATGCTGAGTTGGATAGCTCTACGGAGGTCAGCCTCCTCATCTTCCACCTCCATGTCCTGTCGACTCAGGGCCAGGGCCTTCCTTAACTCTTCTTCATCTGAATCCAACACTCTCTCCTCCAATTCAAGTCCATGGTCCTTGACTTTCAAGGTTGGCCTGCAGGTCAAATGAACATAAAAATAGATATGTAATCAGATTGAACTGGAAACAAGTTAAAATGGTCAGTAAGGCGGTATTCACAGGCACACATTTTCCATGTCCAAAACGTGAGTATTCCAATGTAGTGAGAGTTAAAAACATTCAAGGTGTAACCTGATTGTTTACATGTTGTTGCTATGACACGTTATATTTTGCTAAACTCCCTGACATGGCTAAGGCGGACAACCAAGCAACGACCAATTGCTGAAAAAATGCAACCTCAAAAAGTTTAAGTATTTTTAACTTTAACAATTGAATTCGAGCTCCTGGAGAGGAAAACACGTATCAGTGTCATCTGCCTCTTGTAATTTGCAGTATATTCATACCAACACGATCAAATTTGTGACTTGCAGGGTTCCTACACATTTTCCATTTTAAAACTCCATACTTTTTCCATACTAAAATTTCCAAACTTCTCTGTAGAATTTTCTGACCATATTCTCAACATTGCGGCAACTTCTGATTTGGGATAACTCAGTGAAAACAAACGTATGGACAACTAAAGTGAATTAAAAAATATATTTGTCCATTTAGTCAGGTACTTTTTCCATGAGCCAGCTGAAAGTTTATACGGGCACTCACTCAATCCAGCTGTCGTCAAATTCAGACTAACACTTTTGCCATTCTATCATAGTTTTCAATGAATATATACAACCACAAGGTTTTGCTTTCACCTAGTGGAGCTCATAGACTGTGCTTTATATCAAAAGGAAATGATACCGCAATGTTGGGAATTTGACCTCAAAGATACAAAAAAAAAACTAGGGGCCCAAACTCAAAGCAACACTATGCAGGTTTAGGTACTTTTGGCGACTGTAGAGCTCCCTGTAGAGTCGCGATGTATTTATATGTTACTCTGCTATTGTAAATAGCAAACATCTCGCAACGTATTTGCACGTCTCTATTTGATCCTGGTATACTATGCAGTTTCAGGCTCCTCCTCCTGTCTGTGTGCTGCGTCTGTCTCATACAGGTGAGCTGGGCGCAGGTGTTTGGAGTCGTGCTAATCACTTCCTGGTCTGGGCCTTTAAAAGCGCTTCAGACAAGACCAGGTTGACGACGACCCGCCGTTCCATCTCTCCCACACCGGTTAGGATTTTGTTTTGCTTAATCACTACACCGCAGTACACCGATTGCTTACACTTTTAATTTTTCAAAGCCAACTCCATTACTGACTTTACTTAACCCATTTTGTTAAATTTTATTCATTTAATAAATCTAATATATATATATATATATATATATATATATATATATATATATATATATATATATATATATATATAAATGAAATAAATATAATATATATATATAATATATAATATTATATATATATATATATATATATATATATATATATATATATATATATATATATATATATATATATTGCTATTCCGCGTGTGGCCTTTCCCTACTATACTCTGTTGCTTGCTTTGAGCCAGGCTTGTAACAATACCTATGAAGTTTTAATTAAGTATTTATATCAGATAAAAGGACCCTGAGCAAACTGATCAACATCTTGGACAATGAATGTCATCCACTCTACAGCACTATTAAAAAGCAAAAGAGCTTGATCAGCTGGAGACTTCGCTCACTGCCATGCACAACTGAAAGGCTGAGGAAGTCATTTGTCCCCAGGGCCATTGAACTGTTCAATGCTTCACTAAAGGGAAGAGGAGAGATAGACTTCCCTGCATAGTCTGTCTGCCTCTCCACCCTCTCCATTTTTGAGTACTGACTGTCCACTACTGTTTTACTACTGTCCACAGCCTAATGTTTTTACTACTGTTTTACTGCTAGACTGTTTTTCATGCTATATTAGCTCACACGACCAATGGCTTCTGCTACAATACTGAATGGATGTAACCCTATTACCTCAACCTATTCTTGCACTGACATATTTTTTTATATTACCTTGTCTACATTATACTGTACTCTCTTATTTGTCCATATTATTTATGCTGGTCTCTAGACCTTATCCTTGCACTGTTGGACAACTTTTTGCACCTTCACCATGACACTCACACTCTTGAGCACCTTACCATGCACGCAGAACTACAGGACTACTGTTGGACTACTTTTTGCACCTTCACCATGACACTCATTCTCTTGAGCACCTTACCATGCACGCAGAACTACAGGCCAGTCCCGGCCCTGTCACTGCAAGCGTCTCATGCTTGATCACCCTCAAGCACACTGTGGATTTTTTTATTTAATTTATACAGTATATTTAGTATTTAGTTTAGATATTTTTTCTTATCTTCTACTGTCTCTATTGTACAGTGTTGTGTTATATGTTTATACTTATATTTACCATTTCTGCTGTAAGTGCATGTTGTGTGTGATGTCTGTATGCTACTGAGACCTTGAATTTCCCCTTGGGGATCAATAAAGTATCTATCTAAGTACCCAGTTTTTTGGCCTTATCACACTTGTATGTTAATTCGCCAAACTCGTTGTGAAGTTTAAATGAACGGTCACATTGTATTAGAGCTGTAAAATACAGACGTTCATCATATGCTACAATGTTGCTATGTTCTGGAGGTGGCTTTTAGCTAGTTACATGGCAGTAGGCTAAGCAAAATAGCAATGTTTCAAAGTTAAGGTTCAGAATCAGAATATCAGAATCTTGGGATATGCCCGCTTGACCAGAGAGATGGAAATAAACGACTGGCCATAGCAACCATCCATTTAAAACTAGTAACGGCAGTTTGTCCTAGGGTTTGGAGTTTTAGCGATTAAAACATTTAAATTATAACAACAAATGAGCACAACGCAAGTGGCAAAAGTGGCATAAGCAGGATAATGGACTCCACGACGTTCCGCTGGCGTGTCAGGGCCGTTTTACCACCTTGAACGCGTGCATTTCTTTCTGTGAACCAAATGCCGTGTCGTCCATTATCCCTTATATAATAGAAAATGCTACTATGTTGCAGAAGACTGTGACAAGACAGTCACATAGGCACCATAAGACATTTTAGATTCATAGCTAACCAGGCTTTATTAGAGTGCATGAAAATGCAATCTACTGTTATCCGATTTCTTCTTCTTATTCTTCTTCTAACACTTTTTCCACGTTTAATGCGGCTTCAACCATTTAAACGTAGAAACTTCATTCAAACTGCGTTACGTAGGTCTTACTTAGGACAGGTTTGGAATGTATTTTTCATATTTGTAACTTTTATACTTTTTGAACTATTAATTAAAAACTACTGAAAATTTCCCCATAGACTTAACATTGCCGATTATGGCATCACAATAGGGTACTTGGATCCTATCCCAAGTGTTCCGGCCAGAGCCATATGGTTCCGGCCACCTCCAGCAACTGTCTGTCTCAGGCATTAAGCATACAATCTGGCCCTCTTAAGATTACAGATCCTGTTCAACTGTTTCCTCTGCCCACAACTGTTTCAAAATAAAAGTCTCCACTACAATAATTCCCGAAATAATTTAACCATTTAAACTATCCAACTATTTAACTGTTCAACTATTCCAACTGTCAGTTATCATCAACTATGCCTCTAGCCTACTAAATTAAACCACCACCTACCTAGCAACCAATTTAGCAACCATTGAAATTAAGCATCTATGTCAGTTTCCATAGCAACCAACATGATTATACTAGCAAACCACTGTAGTAACTCCTTTATTTCTGATAGTAGCCACCATGGACACCCTAGCAACAACCTAGCAACGACTTCAAGTACCCTAGCAACAGCCTAGCAACCACATTCACAGTTAAAACCTAGCAACCAACATCATTAACCTAGCAACCAGCATAGCAACCACCTTACTACTCTACTACTCTAGCAACAGTCAGTTGTCATCAACTTTGACTCCCGTCAACTGTTTCCTCTGCCCACAACTGTTTCAAAATAAAACTCCTCACTACAATAATTCCATTTTAAATAATTTAACCATTTTAACTATCCAACTATTTAACTGTTCAGCCTTTCAAACTGTCAGTTGTCATCAACTATGACTCCCGCCAACTGTTTCCTCTGCCCACAACCGTTTCAAAATAAAAGTACTCACTACAATAATTCCCTATTAAATAACCTAACCATTTTCACTATCCAACTATTTAACTGTTCAGCCATTCCAACTGTCAGTTGTCATCAACTACAACTCCTGCCAACTGTTTCCTCTGTCCTCAACTTCAACTTCAAAATAAGTCCTCAATACAATAATTCCCTATTAAATAATTTAACCATTTAAACTATCCAACTTTTTAAATGTTCAACTATTCCAACTGTCATCAACTACAACTCCCCACCAAACTTTTTTCTCTATCTTACCTCCATCTTTTTACTTGGATTAGATTTTAAACAATATTCAACAATATTTTATTCAGCAGCCATTTTTCCATTTTCATGCACTCGTAATTCCCAGGAATTACATTCTCTAGTTATTTATTATTAACTTGTTAGCCTTCAGAAAACTCACGCTCCGTAGATACAGCATAGCCTACATATGATAGACTAGCTCACTGCTAACAGAGGCCTCAGAAATCACCTTAGACAGTATTTTTCAATAGTTTTTCATATAAGGCAGCATCCATGTCATCTGGGTCTCATCTTCGAGGCTTGCAGTAGGCTTGAGTTATTTTCAATCAAAGCTGGGGTACCTGATTGACAGCTTGTTTGTCCAATTCCTTGCTGTAGCTTATACCTCGACAACCATAGGTCGCTCAGACACATGGGTGGGCTCTATGTAGCCGGAAGACTAAGTAGATAAAGTAAAAAAATCCCGGGTTTCTGACCCTTTAGACCTGCTCACCTTTGGGCACCACTTGTCTGTGCATCATCTTCACCAATCAGCTTGGGCCTTTGCTGCTGTTCTACACGTACAATCCCCAAAATCTTCTCTGCCTCACATTCCGGCAAGTTTCCTCGGATCACGAATATAGAATATCCTGAGAAAGATCAATAAAAGAAATATCTTTTCAAATTATACATCATTGAGACATAGTCCGTGATAACAGAGAAAATTAATTGACTTGAAAAACCAAAAGATGGTTTGTCTAGGCTCAAAACACACAAAACAGAAAGACTGTTGCTCATCACAGTTACAATCTGAAAACCAAAGCATTAGCACTGCTCCTCTTTAGTTTTGCCTGCTACGCAATTCAATTTCACATTACTTCAAACTCGTTGAAATTAAGGGGAGGAATGTGAGTGTAAGTTGTAGCCTAGCCTACACTGTGCCTGGGTGAGAAAGTTTTGTCCACTGCGTTAACTCAACTGCCAGCCTATTGATACGATTTGCACTAGCTTTGCACCAAATTTCGGAGGAGCGCCTGTTTAATGAAAGAGTATAAGGCTATACGGCTATAAAATAAGCCCTCATGTATTTTGTGTTCACCTATATGCCCTTAAGATGTATCGAGGCTATGTTATTATGACCGCCGCGCAGCGAAGCGTCAGTTTGCCTCCAGGGGTCATGTTAACCCATTCCATATGCACACATGTGCATAAACAGGTATTCACACACACACACATACATTCACAGTAATCATACTTATGACACATACACACACAGTAGACATGTACGCATGCATGCACATGCACACACACAGGCGCACACCCACAGGCACACCCACAAGCACATGCATGCATGCACACACACACACACACACACACACACACACACACACACACACACACGTTCACGCACACAATTCAAGAATTTCTCAGAATTATGAACAGGCAAGATGGGGGTGGGGTTGTATAAAATGTATTTTACATGTGAAATCTATGAACTAATCATGTTTTGGTACTTGTTGTCTAGCAAATACCAGTGAGAATTGAGTGTGTATAATGCAAATCAGTGAGACAGTTAGAATCACCTTTCACCTTTTGTTTTTAGGCAGCAGCCAGACCAGCAGATACCCTAACTTTGCTGAATTACTGAAGCTAAGCAGGCTTAGTTAGTACTTGGATAAGAAACCTCCTTGGAAGAGTAGGTTCCTGTTGGAAGCGGTGTTGGTGGCTGGCCAGTAGGTGGCACTCTTCCCTGTGGCCAAAGCCACCAAACAAATATCAATCCCAATGTCCTATTGCAGTGACAGGGACACTGTACTGCAGGAGATGTTTTCCTTTGCATGAATGTTAAATTGAGGTCCTGACTCACCATGGTTGTTAAAGATCCCATGGCACTTATCGCAAAGAGTAGGTGATTCCCTGATTTGCTTTATTTATGTACACATACATAGACACACACATGCGCACACACACACACACACACACTACACATGCACACACACATACATGCACACACACACGACACGCACAAACATGCACACAAACACATAAACACACACACACACACACACACATACAAACACACCTACATACACAAACACATGCACACACACACTCACACACAAAAAAACACACACAAAACACATATACACAAAAACAACCACACACTCATTACAAACACACAAAAAAGAAACAAAGTAGGAAATGAACACAATTTGACAAGCGTGACTTATTTTTCTGGAAAAAATGTGCTGGACTGGGCGGCGGTCATATTTTGTACCGCTCTGCGGTACATCTAGTTTGATATTGTTTCATAGGGCTTTAGTGGTGGTGTTGAAGCCTATAATAGCCCAATGTTTTCTTGTCAAGTGCTCTGTTTGTGGTATTTGTTTTTATAATAAATAGCACAAAAGAAATACCTGTTATGTCCTCCGTAGTAGAACTTTATGTAGGCCTACACATTTAGGAACAGATATTTGGTTCTGCCAAGCAACATAAAAGTAACATAAAAGTAATGAGTAACGTAAAAAGTTACTTTCCATAGAGTGTAACTAAGTAAAGTAACGAGTACTTTTTTTTAAGAAGTAATGAGTAACGAGCAAACAATACTTTATAAAAGTAACTTCCCCAACACTGAAAGCAAATATTCCATATATCGGTGTTGAATTAATCCCATGTAAGCTACATCGTTTTGCCATTGTTTTGCCAGCGTTTCTCCCGTGTGCACCATTGTGAGCCTACAGTGGGCATCGCTTTCAAATGGCCACTTCAGTCGCGCATTACGAGGCGTAAAGCTGCGTGAAGCTTTAGTACCACTTTCAGCCACTGTGCGTCGCTCTGTCAGTAGCCTGACTGCCGCCCCTTCTGAAAAAGCAGGAGGCTAGGCTACCTTTAAACGTAATTGTTACCGAGAGGAATCCCAGCCTACGAATTCAATAACAAAATAAATTGTAATTAAACATGACCTCGATTAAGGCTACTTGGGTATGGCTTAAGGCTTGACTACACGGTGGTAGCGAAAATCGAAATCTGCTTTTGATAGCCTACCGGTGGCACTCCACAAAACGAAAAAATATCTTAATTTGCTGTCTGTTAATGTCAGTGTTGGGGGTAACGCAACTACGCAAATCAAAACAGTGTCTTAATTTGCCCTACTTCTTGACTGCAATGTAGTCAATTGACTGCTTGACATGTCATTTTTATTTTTCTGTACAATAAACAAATACACCTGCTTATGCCGCAGAATTACATTCATATTTGGCTGACTGCAGACGCGCCACTTCCCTCCCCATATTCCAAGATTAAGATAGTAGCCTATACAAAAAGCACTTCATACTATCATAAAAATTCGTTAAAACGAATAGCTATTTGCAATTTGACAAAACATTTGTCCTCATTTTGCGAATGCTAGGACTATATGAGCCTGTTGCATTTAGTTAGATGTCCGAGTCACGCATAATGTTTGAAAACCACTGGCTCGTAATCACAATAATTTAACACAGGACAGTTGGATAGCCTACTTCATCATGTCCCCATGCCTACATTTTTGTGAGTAGCATAGAGATCGTTAAAAACAATAAAGTATGGCTCTCCGTTTGGGACATCGAAAACTTATATTTTTAATAGACTACCGTCGAAGATGCTGACTTGCAAAAGCCTCGGGAAAACACGTTATCTCCACTATCATCAGTCATGCCCCTTAATCAAAGTGGGGAATGAAATAAAAGTTTGAGAACCACTGGCTTAACAAGTTACCTGCAGTCCAGAACACAGAATCTGTTGCAATAGTCTGATGATCGTGATGATATCGGCAAATGTTTGTTTTCCAAAGTAAAAATTTCACTTCACCATGCACCTTCGACAATGAATAGCTCATTACACTTGTTAGGTACTGTTAAACGTAGGCCTACCTGGTATCATTACAAACATTATTCTGTGTCCTAAAACTGGCATATTTTATGGCATTGTGTCATGTAAGTTTGTTGCAAGGTTCGGTGTGAGGTGGTCAGCGGGGGACAATAGAGACACACATTGGATTGTGTTCTTGAACATTCCACACTATCCACAGCTGTGGTAGGCCTATCAGGGGCATGAGGATTACTGTTAGTGCAGGCTTTATATAAAATTCTTCAACAGAAGGCCTCGAATGTTGACTTGTTTGTGGAGCGCTTTGCTTCGCTTCTGTAATCTCGGCTTCATTGAAAATGAGGGCTTCCCTCAATGACCCTCCGAGAATAAATAAAGGTTGAATGAATGAATGAATGAATGCCCAAAATAAAGGCCTGTGGTTTTCGCGCCTACAGTAAATAACAGACCCGCCAGAATGTGTTATGATGCTTTTTACGAGCAAAATGTTTTGGTACCCTACGCACACTGCATGTTCTTAAATAACAATGATCATCAGTAATATTCAACCATTAATTTGGGTAAATGGGCAAGCGTGACCACCTTGATTGGCTGATGATTGTAACACGGGCATGATTACAAACACCTCCCTTACGATGATGAGTGACAGGTGACAGGTTAGAATGCGTGCGCTACACAAAGACGGAAGATGATGAATAACTGGGGCCGTAGGCTATTCACAAAGGCTTTTATCTTACTACTAGGAGTAGGCTACTCCTAAATCGCACTTTTCGCTAAATCGCTAAAGATTTTAGCTTGGAGTTTTCTCTTAAAAGTTATTCACAAAGCCTTTCAGACAACTCCTAAACTAGGAGTGAGTCTTCGTGGCTATGGATGACGTCATTACTCATGCACGAGCTTGACTGAAGTGACCACCTTGATTGGCTGACGATTGTAACGCGGGAATTCCAAACACCTCTCTTCCAATGATGAGTGACAGGTGACAGGTCGGAGAATGCGTGCGCTACACAAGTAGTGCAAAGGACGGAAGATGATTAATAACTGAATAAAAAGGCCTAGCCTAAATGAATAAAGAGTAAGGCAAAACAAATAGCCTAGTAGCCTAATGAAACATAGGCCTATGGATTGATGCAGTAGCCTACCTTTGCAACATTATTAAATTAATCTCTCACCATATGCCTAGGCTACGTTTGCAAAGAGGAGAACATTTTAATTTGATTCACAATGAAACGTTACATTTAATTTACATGTTAACAATGAGTAGTTTTGGTTGTTGTTGGTGGCGTTATTGCCTCCCTTTTATGAATGCAAAATTGTTCCCTCAGCGATTGGAAGCTCCTGTTAGCATAGGCTACGCATTTCAAAACATCGCAACGTAAAATGCCACAAAAAGCTGTTTATGAATAGGTCTTAGTGAGTTAGGAGTCCTCTCGACTTAAGCTGTCCCAGACTTAGGTGCTACTTTTAGGTCTAAAATGTTTCGTGAATGACTTTTTTGTGAAAAAAATTAGGAGTCCCTAAAGTTAGGAGTGACACTTCCATTATTTTTTAGGAGTTGCTCCTAAATTAAGCCAGTTAGGAGCTACTTTTAGCCTTAAAATTCTTTGTGAATCTGCCCCTGAATAAAAAGGCCTAGCCTAAATGAATCAAGGCAAAACAAATAGCCTAGTAGCCTAATGAAACATAATGGATTGATGTAGTATCTTTGTAACATTATTAAATTATTCTGTTACTATGCCTACGTTTGCAAAAAAAGAACATTTTAATTTGATTCACAATAATGTTACATTTAATTTACATGTTGACAATGATTAGCCTAGTTTTGGTTGTTGTTGGCGGCGTTATTGCATGTTAGTTATGCCTACAATGCAAAATTGCTTCCTCACGATTGGAAGCTCCTGTAGCTGCATAGGATTTCAAAACATGGCAAAATGCCGCAGGTTTGTGAATAGGTCTGTGAGTAAGGAGTCCTCTTGACTTCTTTTAAGCTGTCAGAGGTGGGAAGGTGTGATTTGTTGGGGGCAGGGCCGGATAAACTGGCCACAAATGTCTGATGGCCCCCCTTCCCCCCAGCCAACGTGAATCGGGTGGTTAGTTAATAGGCCTATCGTGCAGGTTTTTCCTGCCATCTAAGGCACGAGCGCATCTGTGAGGCCAAGCCTCACCAAGTAGCTTGTTTGTTTACAACTAACATTCCATTTAATTAAACTGCTTTATAGGCTATGCCGAAATAGTTTTCAACATTTTGAATATTAGTGTCGGGTGAATTGAAATGTTCTCAAAGTAGCCTTATGGCTGAAAGCTGCTTGGGATCCCCCCCGTCAAGCAATATAACCATACAAACGTGCTTCCTGCACTCATTGTTTCAAAAGGAGTAATTTTGGCTTTGTCAGAACTGAAGAGCTGTGGACGGCACGGCATGGTATGCCCAATGAAAATAAATTAACGCAACGCAACACAACACAGACCCCGCTTCTCTCGCATCAGTCACTGACATGAACGAAACACAGAACCCGCTTCTCTCACGGCAGTCACTGACAGTAACCTAGAATAAATGCATGGGGAAAAACACTTCCCCATGACAAAGACATCGTAAAACACTGAAAGTTAATATTTTGTCACTAGCAACATACATCTGTCCTTTGTCAAATGTATTACCGTATGTTCCAAGTAGCCTATGCGTAATTCTGCTTCATAAAGTTGAACAAATACATTTGCTTATTTTACAGAAAAATATAAATAGCCAGTTAGGGTCTACAGTGCAGAGTTGGTAAGTTATGGTAGGCCAACTTGCAGTGAACATACAAACAGGGGAAATTCTTTCTCTTGTAGCTGAGTAGCCTCAGGTGCGCACGTAGACATAAGGCCGAACATGCAAAGCGCCAATGAATCGTGCTCTCCACGACAATCACGTTAAACTTAAATAGGTTAACATCACTCTAAATTCGCCTTCAAGCAAGGAAAACGATGATTTGAAGACATCTGTTTCGTTGGAAGGGCAAGGGGTAGCAACAGGGCAACACAGAGACAGGCCCGATGTCAGGGCTGTTATGAGAGTATTAAAATATGGGATATTCTACGGGAAAACATTAAAACGGCAAGACAGCGGGGGAAAGTTAAAATACGTGATAAACACGGAAAAAGTTGGCATGCGTCGTTTCGGTCCCCGTGCACAAGGATTATGTGTCATTTTATTAATCACATATGATTATTTGTGAAATTGTGCAAACAGCCGCAACACATTTGAAAAGGAAGGACTGGTAGCATGCAAGCTCACGAGAAAGATGGATTTAAGAACGTTATCACAGTGTGTGGCTGTGGCGCGGGCGGAAGACAGCGACAATTGGCAGGGGAGGGTCATGTCTTTTTTAACAATTCTGTCGGAGGGTCATTGAACAATTTCTAGCAGGCAAGAGAGGGTCATGCAACTTGCAACTGAAGCACTCAAAATTCCTCCGGTGGCCCCTTCAATAAATAACGAACAGTCCCTAGATTGCTGCTGGGCTATATGTCTTGGTTCATGTCTGTTAACAACTCATTGCCATCAAACGATAGCCTATCTCATGGTTGCATCCATTACAAACAAACATGCAATGTGAACGTCTGGGATTGGGGAGAGCACTAAATGCTCTACTGAATAAGCACGAAGTCAAATCTTTAACTGAAAAACACTCTTTAATAATCCAAAAAATAAATAAACCGCTAATGAAGTAAACTTGCACCATCAAAAATCGTTTATCGCCTGTAGGCTAACTCTGTGATAACAGGACGTAACAGTAAGGCATTTGGCTGAGCAACGGAGGTTAATATGCTCTATATTTTGTCCAAATTATGTCTGTCTATCATCGTTGCACTCGGAGAACACCAGAATATTTAATTTGTCCTGTGTTTCTTCTACGGCTGCAAACGGGATTCACTCGCAGTTAACCAAATATTTCTTTATTAGGGCAGGGCAGGCATATTTCTGGCTATTAAATTATTTCTAAACCAGTCTGCTAAAGTCTGTAGTGAAGTCTGTGTAGGGTTTTCCAGGCTCCATTTCTTTTTACGAGACACCCTGCTCACTTGAGCCATCTACCGGTTGTTTGGGTTGTTGCAGCGTCTCACTGGAAAAATACAAATTAAAGTTGCGTGATACCGCGCGCGGACCGCGAGTGAAGCTGGCCAAGTCGAAGCACTGCCCACTGTAACATCTTTCTTCTGACAATCAAGCCTCTTCAACCCACATAGGGTGGGATGCGCTGCCACCTGACTCTGTAATTGGAGGCCTAGCAGCGAAGGCACCCATTGAGTTACTAGCTTTTCCTATTATTGGGGGCCTAGCAGCGAAGCTGCGAAGGCACCCATTGAGTTACTAGCTTTTCCTATTATTATACTTCTGACATTGGCAGCCCATAGAACGCATGGATAAAAAGTGCTGAAATTTGGCAGAAAGTTTCGGGACACTCTACAGACCACTCACGCTCATTTACGGACCTCTAAACCCAGCGCCACCAACAGGTCAAAATTTGGCCGAAAATTGAACCGCTGGGTCAAAAGTTATGAAATTCGGCGCACTGACTCAGGACTGTCCCTTGATCACCCTCACCAATTTACAGAACTCTATGCCCAACACTCTAGCGCCACCAATGGGTTGAAACTGGACTCACATTCACGCATGTGACCATTGAACGGTGTGTCCGATTTTCACAAATCAGGCACCGTTGGAATCCCTGGACCGACCTAAGTTCAATGACCCCTTTTACATCACTGTCATATTGAACCTCTGCCATATTGGATTTAGTCCAAACTCTGCGAAAAGTTTCAGCGGTCACAAATTTCAACCGATTTTCATGGAACTTGGCGGAGAGGCTCTTCAGACCGAGCTGCACAAACGATACTTGTCAGATTTTTCAATTTCAACTTCGTTTGCCCGTGACAGCCAATCAAATATGGCGACGAAGCCGTGTGATTCCTGACTCTTTTGTCTGATTTTCACAATTGAGGTAGCGTCTGAATTCTTGGACCATCCAGAGTTCATCGACCCCTATCGCGTCACTTTCTGCCATATTGGACCACCGCCATATTGGATTTGATCCAAACTCTACGAAAAGTTTCAGCGGTCACAAATTTCATCCGATATTCACTGAACTTGGCGGAGATGATCTTCAGACTGAGATGCACAAAACGATTCTTGTCAGATTTTTCAATTTCAAGTTTATTTGCCCGTGACAGCCAATCAAATATGACGATGAAGCCGCTAAACAGGAAGTGAGCTCTTATCTCAGCAAGCCTTTGATGTATGTAGTCAAACTTGGTGAGGGGACTTATCAACTGATTGCGATGACCCACGAGGAAATTGGCATCATTTGGCCTCTATGGGGGGGCGCTGCAATACAGGAAGTGAGCTCTTATCTTAGTATGCTTTGATGTATGAAGTCCAAACTTGATACAGGGACATAGTAGCTGACTGTGAGGACATGCAAGGAAGGTGGTCTTTTTTGGCCTCTAAGGGGGGCTGTAATAAAGAAAGTGAGCTCATATCTCAGCAACGCTTTAATGTATGAAGTCCAAACTTGGTACACGGACATGGTAGCTGATTGTGAGAACACACAAGGAAATTGGTGTAATTTGGCCTCTAGGGGCACTGTAACAAAGTAAATGATCTGATATCTCAGCCATTCTTTAAACCAATTGCCATCAAACTTGCTGTGAGTGCTTGCTCATGCCATGGCAAGGCCATTCCTGCTAGTGCACTGCTAGGCCTCCACATTGCTGCTTGCAGCTATATTTGGTTAGTGAACTTAAGATTCCTGATTGGCTAGCCAAACTTGAGCTGTGCCATTGGCTATTCAACAGGAAGTGCCAGAACAGTCTCAAAAATACTTGTACTTGCAGAAAATTTACTTGAGCGAGCGGCAGAGATTTGTAATGGCAAAATAGCTTCGTAATTGAAAGACAGCAACTGTGGAAGGTTTAGTACCTGTAGAATATTTTTGGAAGTGAAGGACATATGAATAATACCTACAATTGTTTGTGTTATTCTTTTGTTAAATCACAAATCAGTTTTACAGTTACAAATCCTGATACACATACATACACAATTCATATGAGACGCTTCTCATACCAAAGATGGTGCAAAAGTCTGTGCACCTGTAGAAAAGATTTGTAACTGTACGACAGCTTTTTGTGTGTAGAATATTGATTTGTAATGGTAAAATATTTGTGAACCGTAGGATGATTTGTAGCTGTAAAACCGATCCGTATCCGTAGATTAGATTTGTAAGTGCAGGGCATATTTGTAATATTGACAATTACTTGTACAGATCATTTTAACAGTTACAAATAATTTCTACAGTTTCAAAATGTGATACACACGTACAAAACATTTGAGTGTAATATTCTTCTATATCAAACTCCCTAAAAAGTCGTGGAGTAAAACAGATCAATTTAATAATCAATTAAATGCTTGGACGAATGTTTGCCACATCCTTGCGTCCCTTGAACTCTGCCGTGGCTTGAGTGAACAAGCAAGGAATGGTGTCAAACTCTCTAAAAAGTTGTGGAGTAAAACAGATCATTTTAATAATCAATTAAATGCTTGGCCGAATGTTTGCCTTCACCACCAATGTGACTGAATTATCGACGGGATGTCTGATCTGCTTACAATGAAGACTGCTTGTATTTAAAGGGTATAAATATTGTTGCGGCCCCCAGAAAGTTAATTTCTAAATTTTTGGTCAAAAATGGCTCTTTTGAAAGTAAAGGTTGCCGACTTACTTAATCTAAAAAAAGGTTGCCGAGTTACTTAATCTAAAAATAATAAGATAAGCTAGTCATCTTAATCATTGCAATGGCCATCTATACATGCTATATCTTCCTTATTTTAGGACAGTCTGGGCTACCCATATCTGGGAAGGTATGATGTGATAGTATTTGCATATGTCACTAGGAAGCATGCCAGTAGAAATGTGTAAGTTGGATTGTCTGGAATTTGGCAATAAAAGAACCATGATGGTGGGATTTACAAAAATGTTTGTACCGACATAGTTTACATGAGAATACATTATAATTTTGGCCCAAAGTTGGAGACCATGTAGAAATGTGTTGCAATTTCAAAACTGAATTACTCGGGAACCGCATTTTGTGCAGATGCTAAAAAAAACACATACACACAAAAAAACCCCTCAACTTCTCAATTACACAATGCAGGTGATAAAATTCACAGCTAGATATTTCTGCCCTTTTTTCAACACATTGTTATGCGTGTGTCATGAAAGTACCAGAATCAACAGTAGCAGTTGGTAGAGTTGCTTATTGTTATTTAACTTGCAGCAATACAAACATGTTAAGAAGCTTACCTTCTTGCTGTAACTGTGCTAAGAAAAGAGCCAGGTATGTGTCCGATATCAGCTCTGGTCCCGTCAACAGTGAATTCAGGTTAAACCACTAAAACAACAATAATAGATGTCTATAATAATCACATTCTTTAATGATCAAGCATATTCAGTAAGATTTTTCGGTAACACTTTCTATGAAGGTTGTATTTATAACGCCCTATGAATGCATTCATAATGTTTTATGAGGAGTCTATAAAGCATTGTAATGCTCATTATTACATCTATATGTATTCACAAGTCATCATAACCAACTCCATGATGCATTATGACAGCTAATTATGAATGATTATAATTTTAATCTGAATAATGCATTATAAATACATCAAGATCTGCCTACTATATTGTCAGTTTTATGATGCATCATAACTACTTTGCTTTGCTAAATGCGTATAGTGATGCATAAAGAGTCTTGATTTCTACTGTAGTCCTATTTATATCTATAGCTATAAGTATATGTAATAAAGTCATAATAATTTATACATCTCCGTACAGCACACAATTATAAACAGCTATGGAATATCATAAGTGTTATTTGTCAGCTCTAAGTAAAGTGACAAGAATATGATATTAACAGATATAAGTTCACTGAGTAATTACAGGGTGCAATGAACTAAGTACCGAGTCTAGCCTCTTTACCCCATATGCACAATATTATAAATCACTATGTTAATGTCATAGGTGTTATTTGTCAGCTTTAGGTAAAGTAGAGCAAATGAGGTGTTGTTATAAATAGATATAAGGTTATTTATAAACAAATATGAGGCACAATGAAATGAGAGCCTGGACGGTAAAGACAAAAGGAACGCATTTAGTTCACTTTATTTTCATTTAAACCAACACACATAATCAGACTGATTATCAATGCTCTGAGCACATTACACAAACACAATGAGACAGGCCAAAAAAGTGGCACGGCATGGTCCTATATTTTGTGGTGGTGGTTATTATTGGAATAAAACTCACAATGCCACTGAAATCCATCTTGGGATATTATGAAAGATCGTTCGAATCAAAATAGACCTTTGGTTTAAATGAAAATAAAGTGAACTAAATGCATTCCTTTGGCTCTCATTTCATTGTAGGATAATCAGGTCATATTCTTGTCACTTTACTTAGAGCTGACAAATAACACTTATGATATTCCATAGCTGTTTATAATTGTGTGCTATAGGGAGATGTATAAATTATTATAAATTTATTACATATACTTATAGCTATAGATATATTATACAGTAGAAGTCAAAACTCTTTATGCATCACTATACACATTTAGCAAAGCAAAGTAGTTATGATGCATCATAAAACTGACAAGTGAGTAGGCAGATCTTGACATATTTATAATGCATTGAAGTTGCTAATGACGACTTGTGAATACATATAGATGGTAATAATGAGCATTACTATGCTTTATAGACACCTTATAAAACATTATGAATGCATTCATAGGGCGTTATAAATACAACCTTCATAGAAAGTGTTACCAATTTTTCTTAAACCCAGTATCCATAAGGAATTCTAAAAATATCTGTAATGGTTTATTCCTAACCTATACAACTGATTACAAATAAACATGATGGCATTCATTATGTTTTAGTAAGAAAGCTTGTATGGAGGGGTCTATAAAAAGTATTTCAGAAGAGGCAGAAATGTCATCAGTGGCATTATGAATAGGTAAAATATTTATTACGAATTCTGATACTTCAACCTGCAAGGGCTTATACCATAATATCATAATACTTTCTGACAGGACTATTCAACTAGGGGCACGCAGGCCGGATGCAGCCCGTTGGATTTTACCTGCGGCCCGCCCGCAAACTGCCTTCAAATCTGGCTTTTATGACTATGCTATAATCAATAAAATAAAAAGTAAACAAATGTTGTGCGGCTCGCACCGGTCACACTGGGCTGTAAGATATAGGGTGCGTTCGTAAGTTCAAACTGACACTCTGAAAATAGAATAAGGCACGGTTAAAAAGTTTCAGTGTGCTCAGAACGCACCCATAGCCTACACAGGAATTCCGGCGTTGGCAGCAGTAATTCTAATGTTAAAGCCTAATGTTAACCATGTCTCTGAAACGCAAAAATGAAGATAAAAAACGGCAGTTCCAGTTGGAATGGACTGACAAGTATTGTTTATATTGCCATCAACATCAAGTAATAAACCAAAGTGTTTACTGTGCAATGAATGCATTTCAGTAATGAAGGAATACTTTTAAGTGGCACTACAAGTCAAAGGAGTAAAGCAGCCTAGCCCTCAGTCACTTTTGTACATGGCAAGAGAGAGCTATGATAGCATCCCTTTGTGTAGGTAATGACGTTGTATAGCCCTGCTTTATGAGTACAGACATTATAGATATAAATGGTCATGGCCTAATTTCTTGGTACCTTTCAATGAAGAATGAAAACCCTCCATAAGAAAAGGTTTTTGCAGAACTACAAAAGTTGTGCAACCAGCAGACACAAAATGGCCACACATCCAGAGCAATTAAAAGACCAAGTGGGTGATTGTAGCCTATGAGTGTAGCCTATGAGTGTCATTGTGCTTTTAGAGTGTTTTTCAGAACATTTGATACTGGACTGATATGGGCTTGAAAACACAGGAAAACATAGTACAGATCATTTTGGATTTCTGAATGCACACTGCCTAACCAGGTATGTGCTCACTGCACATCACTGATATGATATAAAATTGAAACCACACTAATCACTTAGTACTAACTGACTAACTGTATTTATGGACCTTTATTGGACGTAGTAAGCTTTAGCACCACAGTTACAATGATCAGAGATAAAGTTTTCATGGAGACATTGCCAAAATAAGAGGAAATTCAGTGTTTCCCACAGACTCAGGGCCAGATGTACTACGCTTTTGCACCTTCAGGCGTATTTGTTTCGCAACGTGCACATAAAATCATGGCGACTCTTGGCGAGGTATGTACAAACAGGCCGCACTGAGAAAACAGACTGCCTGTCGTGGCAGTCGAGGCACAGCTGATTAAAACTGAAATCAACACACTGGAAAGCAGTAATAAACAGAAGATGGGGCCTATGTTTCTAAAAATTGAACAGGCCATAAACGACTAAAGTATAAAGAGAAACTACAAGAGTGAAAATAAGAAAATACAAATGAGATATAGAAGATAAATATAGATAAATACAGGCTGAGCATCCAAGTTTTACTTTAATACAGGCTAAATACAGGTCCAAAAATACAGGCTGAGCATCCAAGTTTTACTTTAGCTTTTGATATGAAGCATATTCAAATTGACGTTTTTCTTTGATCTCCGTAGCATGCACTCATGTTTTCGTGAAATGTGTCTTCTTAGATTCCAAAATGAATATTGGAAAGACGTGAATTCTGGGTGGATTAGGGCATGCCTCAGACTCGTGGTGTGAGCGGTATTGGAGCGAAATTGGAGCGGAACAGGGCAGCTGCTCCGGCCTAGAAATTAAAAAGTGCTCTGTGCTCCAACAAAATTCCATTCACTCCGCTCCTCGCCTGCTCACACTCCGTTCCGCTTACTAACTCTGCACCAGACCAAGCTCAATCTTTTACGAACCGGATGACGTTTGCAGAGCAACACAAAAACTCCAGCCAGGAAACTTGCTGGAAACTTGTCAACAAACGTATTGTAAAAGAACCAATTTCCGCCCCTTTCGCTAAACTAAAAAATTCTAAAACAAAGATGATTTTTAAATACTTCAAAATCACATTGGATTAATGAGCCTTATATTTTTCAGTAGCCATGGGTGTGTAGATTTGAACAAAATCTGGTTAGGTTTTTAACGGGAGCATTTACTGGTAAAAATCCGTGTTTACGGTGCTCGGAGCGAAAGAGAACTCTCGTTGCGAAATCAAAATTCCACTGGAGCTCCGAGCGGGTAGGCCTACGCAGCCTTACAACACTGTTTACAGCTCTTCAAGTCACGGTAAAATGTAATTTTTGGTACATATCTAATTTAGATACAATTATGGGGTGGGGGCTTGCGTTCCTTTAGAAATCTGCCGTCTTGGTTTGTATAGAAATTAATATTACAGTGGGTACTAGTTCAAAATTTACACTTCATTATCAAGGTGATTCACGCAGCTTTCACGCAGTTTTTCTGGATGTAGGCTACTTTGAAACTTCTGCGGGGTAACGGGAGCATTTGTTTTTAAAAACATAGGCCTAACTTGCATCTTTCCATTCTAACCATTATTAGGCCTAGGCCTATTGTTATCATTTTTTGCAAGGTGTTGCTCCTGGTAAGACTTGTTTATAAGACGTTTGGTGATTAATTGATAGCTGTTTTGGGACACGTTAAACTTTCTTTATACACGGGTTTCCCGTTTACCAACAAAACTAGATGCGCGCGCAGCCGTGGGGCAGAAGACGCTTGGTGGCCGTCCACAACGTTATAAACTTAACCTAAATAGTTGGCTGCTATTGCTACTGCTATGCTATTATTTATATATTTAGGCTACTTGCGCAAACCCTGGATACTTTTATTGCCACACAACAATATTGGTGGTATTTGTTACATTAGCTTCAAAAAGCACCACTTCAGAAAGCTGCACTGCTTGTGAAAGAAGGGGGTGGGGGAGGGGCGCTTGCAGCCAAGTGTTGGAAAAATGCATGCAACACAGAACCCGCTTCTCGCATTAGTCACTGACAGTAGACACGCTTCCAGCCTAATGACTTTCACACATGATTTGAACGATTTACAGGCCTAGACACATTAGCGCTCCACGTGTAGAGACCCCGGTGCAGAATACAATGTGTGAATGATGCTCAATGATTTGCCAATAGCCTATAGTCTTCTGCCAGGTTGCATGTAGCCTACAGTTTTACTGTACATGTTTTCAGCCTTTATTGGTTAAATTACCATTTTTATTACGAAAATATTTCTTAACTTCAAAAACTCAGTGTCATTCAAACTCAACCCTCTTGTTGCTTTGATATATTTTTCGTTGTCGTTTGAACGTCGGCAAGCAGACATGTTGCGGTTTGTGAAGAATGAGACCTCACGGTCCAAACTCACAAAGGGGATGCGCGCTCTTTCAGGCAACCAAGGTACAAGGAGACATTGACGAACCACAGACAAGTGCAAACTTTGTGCTAAGAGTGCTGGTTTATTTACAGTGTTCAAAAGTGATAAACAAAAACTTTGAAAAAAGGCTACAAACAAAAATCAACACGAGGGTTGCTCACACTTAAAGACTTAACTAAACAAAATAACCAATACAAAACTAATAGGGATTCAAAGAGTTAAATGTTCACAAACCAGACTCAGCCTCACAGCAAGCTGCTCTCCCTATGCCACTCTCTCTTGAATGACAGAAGCTCAGCCTTTTTATGGGCCTACCCATTAGAAACGTCACTCAAAAAATGGTGGGAGAGTAGTGCCCAAAACAATTAACAAAATAAAGACATTAATCATGACAAAAATAAACATGCCTTGATCCTAACAATTTTACCCTTATTTTACGCTATAAAAAAAAATATACTTTCTCTTTCCCTAAAACCAGTTCAAAACCCTAACCACAATTACAGACACGCCATCAAAACAAAAAGAATACAAAAAGATTGCAACTTTGACAGTTCGGGTTTCTCGGGGGACCATTGATGGCGGGACACACAACAGGGAAGTGAATGCAGTCAGTGTAGGTGCTTTGGCGTGGGAATACTGGTGCGTGTGGTGGAAATGTTTGGTGGAGCAAAACCAGCGGGTACCTCGCGGCTTGCGGAGATGTTGTGGATGAAAACTGGTGAGTACAGAAATATGTGTGACGCTATGTGACGGTGAAATATGAATGTGTTCAGAACGCTAAAACCGGTAGCGCCGCGGTAATGAACTGCCAAGTGCCCGTGTGCAGGTGTGTGCGTGTGTGTCGGGAAATGTTTGTCAGTTATGTGTAGGGACAACGTCGGGAGCATTTGGGGAAAAGTTTAACTGGAGGGCAACTTTTCCACACGGTTGCAATTTAAGTGAAATTTCTACAGTAGGCCTACAATATCCCAATATTGTATTGTGTTTGGTAATGGCTCAACTGTCTCTGAAAAGGCATTTTTGACATTCTGAAATGAAAAAGGCATTTTTTTTGCAAAAAAACTTTTTTTGATTCGATTCGATTCCAAATAAACGAGTTGGCTGATTGCAAATGACATGTCAAGTCCATTTCAAGATCGGAGACGTGAGCAGAGAAGTTATTCGACGCCTGAGAGACCAATCCCCAGGTGCACCTCGAGACCAGCTCCAGAATCGCCCTCCTTGCAGATGTCTCCATTGGCCCTCTCCGTCACACTCAACGACAGCATCCAAGATCCTAGTCAACACGCAGACGTGACCTTGCGTGATGTTGGTCCCGAAGACCACCCTAAGATTCACCAACAGAGCTACGGCCAAGTGGGCAGATACGGATGCCTGCTCTTCAGGTCCATCATCACAGAGGAACAATAAAGCCTGGAGCAAAACCACCAACTGGGATGGATCAAAGGGCACTGCCGCAGAATGTGAAAAACGTTGTGGTCTCAACACTGCAAAGAAAGTTTCCTGCTATGGGGAGGAGTGACCTGAAGGACTGCAATAACAAGATCAACAAATTCCTCCGCACAACACGCAGATCTTCCCAGGGATTCAACGTGCTTTAAATGTAGACAGTAGAATGTAGACTGTTCATTATTTCAATAAATACATTTTCTCTGAAGCACTTTCCCGACTTCGCCTTTCTATAGGCTAAGCATATTATGGAGATAGGGTAGAAAACTGGATTTAACTAAACAAATGTAACTAAGTAAACTGATTGTTTACTCTACAGTAGGCTATGGTTGCTCTACAGTAAAGCTTGTTTACTGACTGTTTACTCTACAGTAAGGCTCAGGCTGTACAGTAGGCCTATTGAAAGTAGGCTAATGAGCTCAATAGACACATTAGCGCTTCCATAATAACTTTCACAACTGATTGTTTAGCCTAGGCCTACTCTACAGTAGCCTAGGCTATAGGTTATGTTCCCTCTCTCAGGCTGTACAGTAGGCCTATTGAAAGTAGACTAATGAGCTGAGACACATTAGTGCTTCCAGCCTAATGACTTTCACACATGAATAATTAGTAGACACATTAGCGCTCCACGTGTAGAGACTGTGCAGAATAGGCTAAAATGTGTGTATGGTGTTCAATGATTTGCCAATATAGTCTTCTACTGGGTTGCATGTAGCTACATCCTTAATTATGACAGCGCCAAGCTGCCGGGCGGGTCATATAGGTTTAGTCAGATTTGTTTTGTTTTTTTTTTCTTTTTTTCGCATGCCCAAATTTCCGCCAGTGATTCCCGGGACACTGAAAGACCGGGTATTTTTAAACTTGGTGGGCATGTAACCCCACATGGATAGCATGGAACCATCGTTTTTTTAAGTTTTGATCTGTAGCCCCCCTGCTGGACTGGACCCCCGAAGAAGGGTAGGGCAGACACAGTTTTCTGTGAATATCTCAAAACCGTGGGGTTTAGGAGGACCATTTTTTTTGTATGTTGATCTCAAGGGGCCATGTCAACCTATTCCATAACCACTCATTTCATGTATAGCGCCACCTAGTTAAACACAAAAAGTAAAAATGAGGTGTTGTAATTGAAGGTATCTGTGACCTAACATAGTCAAAACTGCACGAAATTGGAAGTGTAGGATCATTATGACACCCTCTGTATGCACGCCAAGTTTTGTGGAATTCGTTCATGGGGGCCACACAATAAATTAATTTATGTTACTATACACCAACTGGCCTGTAGGTGGCGGGAGACCGTTTTCTGTAAATATCTCGAGAACCGTAGGGCCTAGGAGGTCCACCTTTTTGTATGTTGGTCTTAAGGGGGCATGTCAACCCATCCCATTACCACTTATTTCATGTATAGCCACCTAGTTAAAAAATTAAAAAAGCAAAAAATTAGGTGTTTTCATCACAATATCTCTGGCTGACAAGGTCAAAACTGCACAAAATTAAAAGTGTAGGATCATTATGACACCCTCCGAATGCATGCCAAGTTTTGTGTACTTTCGTTCATGGGGGGCCTTACAATAAAATAATTTATGTGTACATTTAGTGACGCACACCAACAAGGATTCCCGGACACTGAAAGACCGGCGGTACACAAAACTTGGTGGGCATGTACCCCCACATGGATAGCATGGAACCGTCATTCTTCGTTTTGATCTGTAGCCCCCCGCTGGACTGGACCCCGAAAGGAGGGTAGGCAGACACAGTTCTCTGTGAATATCTTGAGAACTGTAGGGCCTAGGATGACCAATTTTTTCCGTATGTTTGCCTCCAGGGGTCATGTTAACCCATTCCATGTGCACACATGTGCATAAACAGATACACACGCACACACATACATTTACAGTAATCATACGTATGACACATACTCACACAGTAGACATAGTACGCATGCATGCACATGCACAAACACACATACGCAGGCAAACACACAAGCACGCACACACACACACACACATAAACATAAATTTGTACATCGCATGCACAATTCAAGAATTTTTTCCGCCATCTACTCCCTGAATTTTTGGTCATTGATACCCGGGACACCGAACCACCGGGGTACATGAAATTTGGTGGGTATGTAGCCCCACTAGACTTTTACGGAAAAATTTCATTTCTTCCCTGGGGACCTTGGTCTGATGAAAGCCAGACTAGCCATGGACCTCAGTTAAACAATGCAAGGGAACATGAATCAGCCTATATTTGCACTAACAATAACGGACAAAAGCTCTTCAACTTTGGCCCGTTAAAATGTGTATGAACAGTCTAGCGACGCATTTCATCAAGGCCCATTTGGACATGTCAGTTATTTGCACCACTGGTTAGATGTAAAACAGCATTTTGTTTCAGACTAGGCTACTGTTACTTAATTTGTGCATTAACAATAACGTTTCAGACTACTGTTACTTAATTTGTGCATTGACAATAAAGTATTACATGAACTAAAGATGACTAAAATCTTATGTAGAAGAAGAAACATTCACAAAAAATCCATCCATCCAAAAATGACCTTTGTTTTTGATAGCTGTTGAAAACGGCATGGAACTGACAGAGATGTTTTTGTTTAAAAATACATAAAAAATAAATAAATAACATTATGCTGATACCTTTTGCTTTTCCCAAATACAATGTAGCCTACAGGGGTAAGTGACCTTTCATCAATCCAGTTGCAATGGATGAACTGTGATGAACTGCCCTACTTGTGATTGTTTAGAGATTTTAAAGGTTTTATAACAATGCTACATCTTCTTTGGCTATTCTACAATCTATTCACCTTTTCAGCACCAGTAGGCTACTTTCTGTGCAGCCGCTTTAACACTCAGGCATGCCAAACAAGCATACACAAAAGTTTCAAGAGTGGGGGATGGAGTAAAATATGGAGACAAATTGAAGTGTGATTTATTTTCGCGGAACGGATGTACAGGACTGAGCGGCGGTCATATTTTGTACCGCTATGCGGTACATCTAGTTGGTTAAATGACAATTTTTATTCCGAAAATATTTCTAAAACATCAAAAACTCAATGTCTAAAACTCAGTGTCGTTCAGACTCAACCCTCCTGTTGCTTGCAGTTTGTTAAATGAAGCGCTGCAGATTACATTATTTATTTCTGATTAATTGCGTCTTTCAATGTATTTTGCAACATGCTTGTTAGGCTGGGCTCAGGGTTTCCGTTGTCCGGTAATTACCGGACATTGGCCGAAAAAAAAAATGAAATGTCCGACAAAATTAAATCTTTCCGGTCAAATTGTCCGATTGAAATTGGCTAATAATCCCGTCTGCAATCTGAATTTGAGAATAAGCCTTAATATGTAAGCCTATATTATACGTCCTCTGGCTATGTTTTTAAATGAACAGGCTCTATCGTTTAAAAAGTAAGCTATTAAACAACACGCATAGCCTATGCTGAATTTCAAATAGGAAGCGCACGCTTAAAACGTCGAACGTATAACGTTAAATAACGAACAAATGAGTGAGGCGGTTCAAACATGGCCAGGCCCAGGTAGACTAGACATGCAAAGTGTTCTTTACCCAAACCATACAGTAGGCCTATGCGTTCTCTGTCTATGATCTGCAGGGTTAGGGCCTCCTCGACGAGGCGATTAGGCCTACTGGTCAGCGGATAATATCTGACACAATTAAACGATATCACTGAACCGCGGCCGAAATAAAAAAAAAAAAAACTACACATTTTCCAGAATAGGAAGCATTTCTTAATTTATTGTTATCAAATAAAGAGGCATAGCATTAGGGGGTAGTGGTGTGAGCGCTCATTCTTGTGTGTGCGCATCTGTGTAGGCCTAAGTTAAACAGTCACCACTGGAGCAGCAACAAACAACGTAGCCTTTTTAAAACAACGAACGAAGCTGACTCTTGCTGTCCATGAAAAGATACTGGCTAGATCTTGTTAGGCATGTTTTAGTTAGGCTAATGAACATGTTGCATTCTATACAGCCTGATTATGTCATTCTTTAAGCTACATAGCCTGTCTCCAGTTTTCCTCAATTTGACTAATTAAGAAGGGATAATAGGATATTTGACCGGCACATCATCAAAATGTCCGGAAAACGAAACCTCTGCCTGGTCACTTTGACCGGCACCATTTTTTTCTAGCGAAAACTCTGCTTGTAACATCCACAAAGTTCTGCCAAACGTATGCTAACCGTTCGCTAGCTTGTAAACAAATCCATGTGCTTTATCATTACCTTTTCCCACAGTTTGAAATAGCATAATGCACAATTTTTCCAGCAGAGGAGGAAATCCTGCCAAGTTTCCCTTTAATTTATAAATTGATATAAATATCACCTCCTAATGTTGCAAATTCAACAAATTACCATTTTTAGTTCTTTACAACCTATAAAATATCTTGAAACTCTGTTGCGCATAATCATTTGGAACAGTGCATTTTGAGCTTTTATTTTTGGGAGGTTTGTTCAATAAAATTCAAATAATACTCTACTGGTTGAAGACTGAAATTATACAGACTGTCATTTGCATCAACTATTCAGCAAAATCTGAGAAAAATGTAATTTGCATAATAATTTGGAACGCAGTGTATATTATACATCACTAATATAGATCACATATATATATAGAATGTCTATTTATACTCTCTGTACATAACTCTCTATACTCCTTATCTGTCACTGATATGCTAACTATACACTGTTGTACATAATTAATCTCTATTGTCTACAAAACTGCACAGAATACTGTACTCAACCTTCACTTTGGCATTTAAAGGTGCTCTAAGCGATGCCACGCGCTTTTAGGCTAAAACATTTTATGTCATATACTGCAAATATCACCTAACCAACCACTAGCTGTCTGTGTCCTGAATACACTGTAAAAAAACGCCATCTCTGTGGGGACAGCCCAGGCTCCAAAAACGGCAGCAAAAACAACCTGGGCAAACCTAGCCCATAAAAACATAACAAACTGTTACTGCAGACGAGATGCGCGTTTAGGAGAGTTTCAATTGCACAGGAACAACACGAGAGGGAGTGGGAGGAAGTAGCGAGCTAGCTCTCTGTTTTGTTTGAAAGTCAAGAGAAGTGATGTTACCCAGCATTGCTTATAGCACCTTTAATGCTTCTTTTGCACTTCTGGTTGTCAACTGCATTTCACTGGCTCTGTACCTGCACTCTGCTAAATGACAATAAAGTTGAATCTAATCTAATCTAACCTAATATGCAGTTAACACACAAACACACAGATGGGGGAGTGGCTACAGTGGAGCAGCGAAAGCCAATGTGTGCCTATTATACCGATATATTTTGTATTTCTCATCCAAACAACGTCAAACTTGCCACTGCACTCACTCGTGCCCGTAGCGAGATACCAGGCAAGTTTGAAATCAATCAGGCGAACAGTTCTACACATATGCGGCACACACACACACAAACACACACAAACCCACAGACAGAAATTCCTGCAATTTAAAGATGGATGCATAAAAATACATTTAGAACATGGAACATGTGGTAGTACCTGCTGTCCAAGTTTTCTCACTGTAAACCAATGTTCTTTGTAGTTGCATATGAAAGCCTTCTCATTTCTAAAAAAAAAAAAAAAAAAGATAAAATAATTACACACAAATATATCAAATTATCATGCCAAATTGAATATTCATATATAGAGAATTGTAATATTCATTTATGAATCATTATAGCAATGTCTTCTTTAATTGAACTCAATCTCAAATATGTAAAGTAAAAACACAAACTCAAAACCTATTGACGCCACAGACAGTCACACCAAGCCCATACAGAAAAATAATATATTCACATATATGCAGCTTAAACATATTCCAGTATAAGCACATCTATGTTAAATACATATATTTCCATGTATCAATATATTTCAAAATATAAGTAAGTATTCAATATTGGCCACTTTCTTATATTTTATGCATATAATTAAATATATTTAAATATATGACACTAAGAAGCATGATCACATGACCCTTGATGACGATTCTGATCACATGATCTATATATTTCAGACATATATTTCATATTCTACTATATTTTCCGCATTGATCAATAAATATTTCACTATTGTGTTTACTTAAAATCAACCATAGTATCAGTATAAAGAGGAAGAAACACACAATACTTCTGTTATCTTTTATTCTATTTTATTGAAAATCTTTGTTTTTGTTATGGAACCTCAGTTCTGTCACTTTGTCATTTATTGCCTGGCCCAGCAATCTGGAGTGAGTGTCTGGCCTGGGAACTGCTTCAGGGTGGCCTCTGAATAAGACAGAACATACAAATAGAACATGCAAAATATTAGTGACACAAATACAGATGCTAAAGTGCAGAAACACTGTTGTGTTATCACGATAATTGGAGATAAATACAAAGTGAGTTGGAGAGAAAGACATACAAATAAAATAAACTCACCAATTATCGTCTTAGTCCTCTCAGGGTCCAGGCATTTCCTCTAAGTGCCTCCTAAAAAATAGCATTATCAATTAGGACCTCAAATAGTTACAGTTTACTAACACAGAAAAGATCTATGATGGTGAGGCGAAAATGTGAAGCAGTCCACACAGACAGCCTAACACTTTTAAATGAGACAGCACAACTAATATATCATATACACAGAAGAGAGAAGCACACAGATACACACTGAAAGGAAAAGTTAGTTTCATCCTCAAATTTTTACTAAACTTGTACAACCAAGAAGTTGCTATTTCATTAAAGTTAAACATGTACATTTTAATGTAGAAGTTCACATCTGTATGAAAACAAAAACCTTGTTGAATAAAAGCCTTCAGACTCACAACCTCCTCTTGGAGAGCCATTATCGCCACCTCTTCTTTAGGTGGTTGTCAGTTCTGGGTTATCTCCCACAGCTCACACTCATAGAGAGCTCTACCAGCCTTCTCTGAAACCTGCAAGTGAACAGAATATACAGCATGAATGAGAGTGGCGTTGGTAAAGGATATACTACTCAGTAATATGTAATGTCCTGGGATATTCCCACTCATGAAGTGTCTCCCATCTGAGACTGCTATCTGAGACTGTAGGGAAGCTGTACCAACCATCATAGAAAGATATGGTTGGAAAGGTATTTCAGTTCACTTTGTGTCCCCAGTAGCTTGAAGCTTCAAAATTCAAAAGATCAAAACTACTCAAACAAATGTATAAATTCTCAGAAACAAAGGGTTATGTTCTGCATTCGAAAATAGACCTTTAACAAAAAAGTTATATTCATAAGTAAACATTAATTTTTGATTACCTTTGGTCTATGTGATGATTAAGCATCAACATCAACATTTGTCAGTGAAGCATACTACGGGTTGGGCTTGGGTCGTCTTGGTCTCTGGTCCTTCCTCCGGTGTCCTTGATGTAGCTTTCGAGTGTTGCCTCCCTCTCTAAAATGTAAAAAAAGGGGTTTCAGTGTTCAAATATACTACATGACCATACATGGTCCTTTTCAATACAATTAAACTTTTACATTTCCATAATTTAGCATGGGTATGAATGGTTTTGCAAGAATATCAGTGCACAAAGCATGACAAAGTAGTTTGATAGTGCACAAAAACAAAACACATTACTTCCAATGACATTTCCATGAAATTAAGCACAGTACTTGTGTCTTCAATTTCTACACGTCCACTCTAATACTCTCCAGCACATACCACATTACATCCTATCTAAAAAATATATTTTTAAAAGCTAATGTTAGCTCTAAGTGTTGTCCATGATGCAACAATAGCAGCTAGCTAGCTAAACCACAGTGCATAGAATGTCTACACCTTAGGCTAGTAATGTTAACCGTTACATTTTCTGTCTTGCATGACAAATCATAAGTTAGCTTCTATTTATGCCTAGCTATCAATCTCCATGCCAGAGGCAAATATACTACCAAATATGGAGGGAGACAGGTTAAATTGGTATTTCACTGTCATTACAAGTCGTTTTCATTAATTGTCCAAACGTTTCTCAGTGAATTTATTTTTCAATCCCCTTTCAGGTGTAAAATAATAAAGCTAGCGCTGGCTAATTTATGCTAACGTTAATGTTACAGAAAGTAGCAAAGGTTAGCTTCCAGCTTCCACCAATAATACCATTGTTAATTCGGACATTAACTTCTGCAAATGTTATATGAAAGCAATTCAGCATACAATGAAGATCTACTTACCAGCAATTTTGACCACCATGGCCTCGAAAACCGGCCAAGAGCCTTCCTCCCCTCCACCACATAACGTTTGTTTCTAGCAAGATGTTGTCCCATCCAGAGCCGTTGAAAAAGTCTCTCATTAACGTTAGGTCTACTAATGCAGTCAGTCGGCAAAATACTGGTTTTGCCCTCATACTCCCGCCAATCCACTTAACCAGAGCAAACGTTTTACATTTGGACTAGTAGTAGCTGTTAGTTATGCTTATGTAGTGAAAAAGCTGCAAACATTTTAACCGTTATTCCAACGACCTTAGAGTACGTTGGTAGTGACGCATTTTGAAGTTGAAGGTTTTTTGTAAACCCCACCCATCACTGCCTGTGTGCAAATAAGTGAATTGAATATATTAACCATATATGTTCATGTACGATATCCACATATATGTTACATTGCTGGGTCCCACGTATACTTGCATATATACATTCTTGTACTATATATGTATTAAATATATTGTAGCCATCTATTTAAATATAAGCTGGATGTAGCTGCATATATGTGAATACATTTTTTCCCTTGATTTTTCTGTATGGGAGTGTAAGACCTTCTAACTTCCTCTAAAAGGAAAGATTAATATAGCTACTATCTGTGGTGTTGCATTGAATGCAAACCCACATCATTTCTTCCTATTATGTATTCTAATTATTTGGAGAAATAATGCTGCATGTAGGGCCCTATGATTTCCGCGATGCAGAAAACGCGGTCAGAATCACGGAATCTACACATGAAAACGGATTTTGCAGATATTCTGTTGACACGGTGGCAAAACACTAAACTGCTTGATTGCTAGATAACGGGGCTAAACAATACCCCAATGACTACTAGTCTGAAAACAATTCGTTTGGAAGTTTGCAACACATAATTGACCTGACTCGCAAATATGTATAGGGAGGGAAAGTAATCTCATCGCCATCTAGGGGTTGCGTTCCTAGAGTTTAGCGGAGTGGATGGGATTTTTTTTTAGAAAAAATATATCTCGGTGCACATTGGGATCTTAATTTAATGCCTTCCATATGTTAGGCACTGGGGTCACCTTTATTGCTTGAAGTGGCCATACCTTATTTTTAGGATCAGTTGAATTGTTTTGAGTTTTTGTCGTAACATGGTGATAATGAACTACAGTTGCATGTGACGTCACAGGTTTGGGCGCTTAATCTCTAACTCAGGGATGTCAAACTCAGGCCTGGCCCGCGGGCTGCTTATTTGTGGCCCGCGAGGTCATTATTCAATCTGTATTAGAAGTGGCCCGCCGCGTAGTTTATACAACGCATCCATATCTGAGCTGGCCCGACAGTAGGCCTATTCTCTTCAGCCCATCCGCGTCAGAGCTGGCCCAGCACGCTATTCTATTCAGCGCATGAGCGCAGCCCAGGGCAACGCAGCCCATCCAGTTGCTACATACTGTACATCGATAACACTTCAAATCCCAAAATGCGTTGCATCGTTAATGTCGCCTTTTCTGTTCATAAACAAAACACGTATCCATGCAACCAGACAAACTATCAACGAAAAATGGCGGCCGAAGATTGATAATCGGAGCTTTCAAGATAGGTGGGAAAACGATTATACGTTCATATTATTCAAGGACAAACCCGTTTGCTTGGTATGTGGATTCACCGTAGCTGTCACTAAAGAGTACAACATAAAACGGCACTACGAAACTAAACATGAAGACAAATAAAGATCTGGATGCGAAGCTTAAGCTACAGAAGGTGGGAGAATTGAAAGCAAGTCTGCTTTCAAGGCAGACTACCCAAGCCAAGTTACAAGTGATGATGCTACAAAAGCGAGTTTTACTGTTGCACAGGATATCGCGCAAACAGCACGGCCATTCTCAGAGGGAGAGTTTGTAAACTGTTAATAGTTACAGTGCATGAAAATGCACTGTACTGTTCTTCCTAGGCAACTTCTTCTTATTACAGTGCATGAAAATGCACTGTACTGTTCTTCCTAGGCAACTTATTATTACAGTGCATGAAAATGCACTGTACTGTTCTTCCTAGGCTTCTTCTTATTCTTCTTCTTCTAACGCCGTTTAATGCAGCTTCAACCGCTTAACGTAGAAACTTCATTCAAACTATGTTACGTGGTCTTACTTAGGACATGGGTGCTATGTATTTTTTCAGCTTTGTAACTTTTATACTTTTTAAACTATTAATTAAAACTGTTCAAAATTTCCCCATAGACTTAACATGGGCTGATGACATCACAATAGAGCCGTTAAGCAATTAGAATCCTATGGCAGGTGTTCGGGCCACCTGTCCCAACTGCCATTCTCAGGCTTTAAGCAAACAAACTGGCCCTATTAAGACTACACACCCTATTCAACTGCTTCCTCTGCCAAAAACTGTTTCCAGAATAAAAGTCCTCACTACAATATTTTTTACTGTTAAACAATTTAACCCTTTAAACTACTGAACCTTTTAACTGTTCAGCCATTGTAACTGTTACTTGTCATCAACTATGACTCCTACCCACTGGAGCTAGTTAGCTAAGTTAGCCAAGTCACATGGTTAGCATAGTTAGCATGCTAACATGTTAGCATGTTAGTTAGCATTTTTAACAAAACTGCTAAAAATGATTAGCTAAGTTAGCTAAGTCACATGGTTAGCATAGTTAGCATGCTAACATGCTAACATGCTAATTAGCATTTTTAGCAAAACTGCTTAAAATGATTAGTTAAGTCAGCTAAGTAACATGGTTAAGATAGTTAAGATGCTAGTTAGCATAACTGCTAAAAATAATTAGCTAAGTTAGCTAAGTCACATGGTTAGCATACTTAGCATTTTAACATTGTTAACATGCTAGTTAGCATAGTAACTTGGTTAACATTATTATCTTTGTTAATATAGTTAGCATAACTGCTAGCAAACATTAGAGCCATTCCAAGTGTCAGTTATCGTCAACTATCTACCTAAATAATTTAACCATTTAAACTATCCACTTATTTAACCGTTCAATCATTCCAACTATATTAAACCTTATCTACCAAGTAAATTATTTACCTATATAAACTATCCACCTATTTAACTGTTGAGTCATTCCAACTATATTAAACCTCATCTACCTAGCAACCAATATAGTTTGTTTTTACTCTGTATGATATTTGACATCATATTTTTTGCATTTTCATGCACTGTATTTCCTTCAGGAAATGCTTTTCTAGTTACAGTGCATGAAAATGCACTGTACTGTTATTCCAAGGCTTTTTCTTCTTCTTCTTCTTCTTCTTCTTCTTCTTCTAACGCAGTTAATGCAGCTTAAACCGTGTAACGTAGAAACTTCATTCAAACTATGTTACGTAGGTCTTACTTAGGACATGTGGGCTTTGTATTTTTCAACTTTGTAACTTTTATACTTTTTAAACTATTAATTAAAAACTAGTCAAAATTTCCCCATAGACTTAACATGGGCTGATGACATCACAATAGAGCCGTTAAGCAATTAGAATCCTATGGCAGGTGTTCGGGCCACCTGGACCAACTGCCAGTCTCAGGCTTTAAGGCGAGACACTACAGGTGAATAGGGTAAAATTTTTAACTTCCAGATATCACCATGAAACTTCACAAGTTGATTACTCACATTAATATGAGAAAAAAATGTATTGCAATTTTTTTGTAATAATCTGTTAAAATATGCTAATTAGGTAATATCTAATTAAATATGCGCTAATTTGCATATATTTTAAACCTCAAAAACTAAAAATTGGAAAAAGCCAGGTTCAAAATTCCTTTTTCATGTTGTTCATATAGTAAGTTAAAAGATATCTACAGAGGGGATTATGGATATCTCATTTTGTTTTCCAATAAATCAGAAAATACTGTCAAAAGCCTTAAAAATCGGATTTTCGCCTTATTTTTAAGAACATAATGTCATATAAATCAGGATTTGAATGAGATATCAACAATTCCCTCTGTAGATATCTTCAAACTATAGTTAGCAATAAGACTGGAAAGTTTGGTGTATGTACGTGCTATAGATGTGGAGTTTTCGTACATGGAGTGTGAGAAAAAACTCATTTTGAGAAATCGGCCTTTAAAGATTTTTATGGCAAAATTCTGCAAATTTCTATTGAAAATCACAATTTACAGACAAAATATGACTTTGGATTCTAGTAAGGTCAATGTATCCATGTATGATATCCAAAGTCATCACTGGATGCTATTCATAACACATGAAAAATTGATCATTAATGACAACATCAACATTGACTATGTAATTCAAGCTCAGGGAACACGACAAGAACCAACCAAAATACAACATGACAGGAAAGCCAACCAAAACACAGGTCTATACAAAAACGTATAAACAGAACAGACTGCACTGGTTGTAACAGGACACCAAGAACAAGACCTAGGTGCTTAGCTCATTCCTGCACTATATGTGGGGCCCTCAAGCAACTCTTGTTGGTGCCTTTTAATTTTCTTTGCTGCGCTAACAGACTTACGTTTACGCTTCAAACTTGCTGTTTGAACGCCGTTGGCCTTTGACACTCTGAGCGCATCTGTTTCGGAGATTGTATTAATGGTAACCATAGTGCTCTCCAGCCACAGATTAGCCATCACAGAAAGCATGGCAGAGGCCCCCTCATTAAAAGTAGCTATAGCCATGCTTGCAGCTGCTGCCACCCTGCTCTTGCCCACAAAGACAGTTTTTGGGCAGCGGGCCCATATAACGGAATTCAGACACTCATTGGCATTTTGGGTACCACCATGCTGCATCCGTTGCAGCAGGCTATCGCTAGACATTCTGTGGTAAACTGGGATGAGCTTTTGTCCCACCTCCCGAGATAAATAGTTTCTCACATGTTTTGTGTGGCTCTCAGGAGTCTCACCACTTTCCTCAGCTTTCCTATACCAACACCAAGAAGCACTGCACCTGGTATGTAAGGGGTTGTCATCAGATGACATGCAATGAAGGAGACCAGCCCATATCTCCGCTTTCATCCTGTCCAATGACCCTTGATTATTTAATATCGCCCCCCTGTAATAGTTTTGTAAGTTTTTACACTTGTTGGCTGTCAGCTTTCCCACACCCTTGCCTCCCAATTTCTTCTCAGCACTTAATTTTCTGAGCGCTGTACCCATGCGCTTATGGGCATGATTAATGCACTCCAATTTAACAACCTCATGCCCAGGGTACGGGTTGAGTGAAGTCACCTCCTTAAAAGCTGCACTATCTCCATCTGATAGCATTTCTGTGTATCGCAGCTGGTGGCGACTGACCGACCTGGCCCACATTCTCTTTGCAGCCTCCTGTTCCATAGCCTTACTCGAGCCCATAAAGTTTTTAGAGCAGTCACTGTGGGTCTCCCTCCAGCTGCTGAATTCCTGCTCTGAAATCTTACCCTCATTCCTGGCATTCTCCTTTAGGGCACAGGAGTGACAATATGAAGACAAAACTTCAAAGTCAATGACAAGGCCTGTGAGAATGTCAATACAAACACCGATTCCATAATGAGAGGTGAATCCACGTTTCTGCCAGGTGCCATCAAAGGAAACCCCTATGTTGATGACAGCATCTGCATCTTCCCTCAGAAACCCTGCCAACTCGGCATCAACATCAGCATAGGCCTGCCTGATCAGCTCCCTGGTCTTGTGCAGCGACTCCAGGCCTCTCTCTATTTCCGCCACTAAAATATAATGTATCTTGTATAAATAACTGTTCATTTGGTTGGGTTTCACTTTTACATTACGCACAGTGATTTTCACTTGAGTGGCAAAAACTCCAATTTGTTGGAAAGGACCAGAAAGGAGTGAGTCATGTAGTCTATATCAGCTACTTAGTCAAGTGGACAGTAAATAAAAGACTAAAAGAGGTCACCTGAGAGGTCAATGCTACACTATGACATCATATGAATGGGAGAATAGTTATGGTTTCTTTTTAAATAGTATACTTTTTTTCTAGTAACACAGCAGAACATGATAAATCAAGACTTTATGTGTGTGTTGATCAGCGTTGGCACATGTGTGCACGCATCTCTCTCTCTCTCTCTCGCTGTATGTGTGTGTGTGTGTTCCCCTCTCCATCTCTTGCCATTTGAAAATATTCCTCATCAATGCCCTGGCAACATAACCATTTGAAATGGCTGTATTAGGCTATTCATTCATTCTTTCTGCCACTGGTGTGAAAATGCAAAAGTTGTACTGCAAAACTGAAACTGACCAACAAACAACACAGTGTGGGATGACACTTTATTCTATTGCTATAACTTATTCCTATTCTGTTTCCATACCTGTCACTCTCCTGTCATGCCTTTGGTAGGTTTTTAGGTGAAGGGCAGGGATCCCAAGCACCTTACTGATTTTCCTGAGAGCTGCATAGCCCATCCCTAATTCGTGTGCCAAGAGCACCATTCTGACATTCACGTCAAACGCGACATCACCCTTAGTCTGACTTTGAAGACGTGTTGACGTGAAGACACTTCGTCTGAAGTCACCCTTACACCTGTGACATTCAAGCAATAAACTGCTACAGAACCCTTGGTTCTGAGGATCTATATTGATTGTTAACCCCGATGCGGCACAATTTGGACACACAAGATCACATATCAACTGGTTTAATTTCGTGACATGAACGAGAAGCCACTGCTGTGTGGCGAAATCTAAATCATCCCTCCCCCGGTTTCCCATCGACAGCTTACGTTCTGATGTACTTCGTGATGGAGTTTCACATCGTTGGCTGTCTGTTTTATTCCCCTTGTTAGACCTCGCAAATTGTATTTGTTGTGTTTTTTTTCGTGAATGTTTAAGAGGCATTTTCTCTGAGTTTTAAAGGTCCCGGCGAAAGCTAAACTCGGAAGTGTGAAAGTACACCACATGATGCGTCTGAACGAATCGCGTTATCAGAAATCGTCAGTATCCAATCATATCTTAATCACAAGTTTAAATCCCTCTTTGAACTTTCACGATTGGTTGCAGATAGAAAGGAAATGCCCTTATTTGGATAACACAGTAAACAAACCATAGAGAGATAAACGGAGCTTTATCTTGACAGACTTTGGTGAACAGAAGCGGGACTGCACGTCACTTTGGAATGCTAACTTTTGGTAAATTCAGGAGAAATTTAATGCCGCGAGTAGACAAAATGTAATAAAATAAATGTTTTAATGTATAATTTGGATGTTTTCTTTATGGCAGTTTGAAAGAATACATATCCAGGAAGTGAATTCGCTCAAAATCTCAAAATTGACCCGACCATGAAAAATCAGTGTTTTTGCCTGCCGTGTCTCGCCTTAAGCATACAAACTGGCCCTATTAAGACTACACATCCTGTTCAACTGCTTCCTCTGCCAAAAACTGTTTCAAAATAAAAGTCCTCACTACAATATTTCACTGTTAAACAATTTAACGCTTTAAACTACTGAACTTTTTAACTGTTCAGCCATTGTAACTGTTACTTGTCATCAACTATGACTCCTACCCACTGTAGCTAGTTAGCTAAGTTAGCTAAGTAACATGGCTAGCAAAGTTAGCATGCTAGCATGTTAGCATGCTAGTTAGCATTTTTAGCAAAACTACTTATAATTATTAGCTAAGTCACATGGTTAGCAAAGTTAGCATGCTAGCATGTTAGCATGCTAGTTAGCATTTTTAGCAAAACTACTTATAATGATTAGCTAAGTCACATGGTTAGCATACTTAGCATTTTAACATTGTTAGCATGCTTGTTAGCATACTTGGTTAACATTATTATCTTTGTTAACATAGTTAGCATAACTGCTAGCAAACAATAGAGCCATTCCAAGTGTCAGTTATCGTCAACTATCTACCTAAATAATTTAACCATTTAAACTATCCACTTATTTAACTGTTCAGTCATTCCAACTATATTAAACCTCATCTACCTAGCAACCAATATAGTTTGTTTTTACTCTGTATGATATTTTACATCATATTTTTGCATTTTCATGCACTGTATTTCCTTCAGGAAATGCTTTTCTAGTTATTATTATTATTCCGCTTACCACTTTTTCCGTACGCAATTTCTCTTGAACAGTTTAACTTAGAAACTTCATTCAAACTTTGTAACGTAGGTCTTCAAACAGATCGGGTTGGTATGACTTTTCAACTTTGAAACTTTTATACTTTTTAAACTATTAAAGAAAAACTTTTTAAAAATCCCCATAGACTTAACATTGCTGATTGTGACATCATAATACAGCCGTTAAGCAATTAGAATCCTATGGCAGGTGTTCAGGCCACCTGCAGCCTCAGGCTTTAAGCATACAATCTGGGTCAATTAAGACTACACAACCTATTCAACTGTTTCCTCTGCCCAAAACTGTTTCAAAATAAAAGTCCTCACTACAATAATCCACTGTTAAACAATGTAACCCATTAAACTACTGAACTTTTTACATTCAACTTTTAAACTATCTATCTATTAAACTAGCTTTCTATCAACAACTTTTAAACTATCTACATTCACTAGCTGTCT
This sequence comes from Alosa alosa, assembly GCF_017589495.1. Classification (NCBI taxonomy): domain Eukaryota; kingdom Metazoa; phylum Chordata; class Actinopteri; order Clupeiformes; family Clupeidae; genus Alosa; species Alosa alosa. Next base: position 1,977,971 of record NC_063190.1, read on the forward strand.
ATCAACAACTTTTAACTTGTCATCAACTGTCAACACTTTTCATCAACTATGACTCCTACCCACTGTAGCTAGTTAGCATGGTTAACAAAGTTAGCATGTTAGCATTGCTAGCATTTTTAACAAAACTGCTAAAAATGATTAGCTAGGTTAGCTAAGTCACATGGTTAGCATATTTAACATGCTAGCATGTTAACATGCTAGTTAGCATTTTTAACAAAACTGCTAAAAATGATTAGCTAAGTTAACCAAGTAACATGGTTAGCATAGTTAACATAACTACTAAAAATTATTAGCCAAGTTAGCTAAGTAACATGGTTAACATAGTTAGTATGCTAGTTAGCATAACTACTAAAAATTATAAGCTTGGTTAACTAAGTCACATGGTTAACCTAGTTAACATGTTAGCATTGCTAACATAACTATTAAACTAGCTGTCCATCAACAACTTTTAAACTATCAACTGTCTATCAACAACTTTTAAACTATCTACATTCAGCTTTTAAACAGTCTACTTTTAAACTATCAACTTTTATTAAGCTATGCAACCACGTCTATCCTAGCATCACCGTAGTAACCATCTCTGTATTATCTGTTTTAACTATACATGATATTTTACATCACAACTTTAGCATTTTCATGCACTGGTAATTCCTTGGAATTGCATTTCTAGTTGTTAAATGTTATTTATTTTTATAGTTCACCTGCAAAAAATAGGCCAATATATTTTTTTCTATTCAGATATTAAATATATTTTTTCTATTAGGCTATATTCAGAAATGCCTGCATTCTATTTTTTTTCTTGTGTGTATATAGTTTTAATTAATTAAAAACATTGGTTATTCAATAAATGTTGCGCTTGGCCCGCGACATACTCCCAGTTCTTAATTTTGGCCCCCTGTGAATTTGAGTTTGACACCCTGCTCTAACTGATCAATACGGCAATTTGCTTAACTGGCTTAACATATTTTTGTAATAACGGAACGTGATGTAAACCGCGTGGTGATAACCTTTATGTCTGGATAACTGGTGTTGTGCTTCTACTTACATGAAGAGCTGGCAGTAAGTGTTAAGTGTCAATGCTAACCAGGCTAATAAACAAACCATGCTACCGTGAGTAACGTCGAAGGGTAAAGTCACATGACTTCTTTTGTAGTTCGTTTATGAAACAAAAGGAGCAATTTCGATGTTTTAAAATAAGGCAAAATAGGGTTAGACATTTTCACAGTTAGAAGATTATTAGTGTATAGACACTGAAAAATATTTTTGGTGGATAACATCGCTGATTTGGCTTCACAATATTTTTTTTAAAAATAGGTCTATGGGACTTAACATTGGAGCTGCTCTTCGATAGGAACGCAACCACTTGGGGCGCTGGTTTTCACTTTCCCTCCCTATAGCGACCATAAAAATCAAAAGGTCAACTTAAGAACAAAGCTAAATCCACTGCGGGCAAATCCCTCCAGCCAAGACAATGTTGACGTGAGTTTGTGGAAGACTGTTAAAATGTGTGCAGAAGATGACATACCACTATGTCAGTTTCTGGAAACATTGCAAGCAGTCCCATTCCCAGACACGAACGTCAGCAACCTCAAGCAGACGCGCAGACCCACCATTCAAAAAGTGCTGTAATAGATTCTCACCAACGAGTGAGCGCAACATCAGGCGCCTTACCATCATGTAGCCATCCTTCAGTGAAGATGTGTGCTAACGAACTACTCGCGAAGTAGCCTAGTCACATCACATGTATCACATCACACGAAAGAGCTTTTCTCAGCTTTTAAAAGATGTTAGCCGCTAGTTGTTGTGGTAAACGGTTCGTGAGGAGAGTAACTTTAATTTAATCACAATACATTCTGCGCCCATCACCCTACCATGAATATGTCATGTTTCATGTTTGTTTCATACCATGACGCAAGTCTGCTGCTGTGAATAGGCTAAATAGAACTTTTATCATTTTTATGTAGCCTGCTGTATGGATAACTGGCCTTGGTGCCCTGACGTGTGGCCTTTGTGCCCCGCACCAAATATGCCCAAGTGAAGGCCAAGTGGCCTTGCCCCTAAAATTATGAAATTCCAAGCCTGAAAGTATGGATCAGTGGAAATTAGTAGAAATGTGAATATTTTGGTTAGCATGTTGATTTACAGTGTGTGCCCCTAAATTTTCTGGTTGCACCCCTAAAATGTTAAGCTGGAGCCCTGCCAAGTACCAAAATAATGTGTAGAACATGTTTTTTTACGGTATTATTTTGGTTACAGGTACGTTGATATATGAAGGGTTATGCTACAAACAGACAAATCCTCTTCAATGTACAGTGTTCCTTTATTTGCTCTTAGCTTCAGGCTACATTTCCCTGATTGCAGCAGTAGCATTAAACCTGGCTAAAGAAACAAATGTGTCTGCTTATGTTTCTTTTGGGCCTAGATTCCTATCCATCACATGACGGTAAAATTATTTTAATTTGATCATTGGTAGCCTAACTATTGGCAGTGCTGTTACACATAATTCCAAGGAGAAGTGAGAACATCAGTTGAGCAGCCACGAGCCGCACAAGAGGAGGCAAAGAGCTGCAGTTTTGCCACCCCTGTACTAGAGGACAGGAATACATATGTTGTAAGCAGTGGCGGACCGTCAGGGCCTTCAAAGCCTTCTCTGAAGGCCTAACTATTTTCAAACGAATGAAAAATAATAGTGTCTTTAATAACATTGTACGTTAGCATTTATTATTTGCTTCTGCTTCTCCTTCCGCGATCGTTCTTGACGGTGATTCGGTGATATCCCACCGCTGTCCGATGTGATTTGATTGGCAGATTGTGTGAACAAATAGTGAGGGGGTGCGATACATTTTTATCCAATCGCACGTCTTCTCTTGTTAAGTCCCGCATCAGGCCTTGACAAGGAATCACTGTGTTTTCAGTACCTAAGCAACCATTAGAAATCATATGTTTGGATTCGGCTTGATTGATGGCTACATCTGACTGATTAGCCAATCAAATCGACCTGTTATGGCGAGGTAGGCAGGTCTGACTGCAGCTGGGCCTGCAATGTTCCAAAAGAATACCCGGTGTTCCAGTTTAGATGGTGAGCAGTTTAACTTGTGATATTTGCATAAAATCCGTGAATATTCAACAACACTCTGCCTACTTGTTAACAGCTTTGCTCTGCCTCCGCCCCTCAAGTGCCAGGAGATTCACATTTTCACAAGCCCACAGTGAGACAGAATACAAAGAAAGATCTTGCCGAAAACACGCAGAAATCACCGGTTCATGTAATGCATGTCCGCTTAAGCATTATCCACACAAAATGCTCTGCAAACTGCAAAGTGTCAAAGTAAAACAACGAAGGTTTTGTTGGGTTTCAAACATGAGTCTCACGGAGGCAAAATGTGCATTGCATCAGCACTACCACTACACCACAGAAAGACGAGCAGTCACTTCAATGCCATCATCAACCATCATTAATCTATAGTGCTAGTCTACTAGCTAGCTACCTAGCTACTGATATCCTGTCCATGTTAACTGGTGACATGACACCGAATGCAAGCCTTGAATAATGCAGATTAATTTTGCCTCAAATACCAAAACAGTTACAACAAACTGCATGCATGACCCCACTTCATACGTTTTTTTTTGTGGTCAGATCATACATCGTGATTATAATGCGCAAAAATAACGATCACGTGTGGGCCTCGAACTGCTCACTACTGCTAACCAGTTGCACCACTGGTTATTTTGCATCTCTATGATAGCATGATTTTCCCATTAAATGAATGGGTACGCCTATGTTGTCTTGTGACAGCTTATTTGTCAATCGATCAAGATATTTATTATAGCAAACACATGTAGGCTACGTGAATGTTTCGCAACAGGCTGCTGAACGAGCAGTAGGTTAAACTATTTTCTAATTGAGGCTATGTGGGAATCTGAAACAGCATCATCTGTCATCAAACTCTCTCGGTAGCTACATCAAAGTTTTGTAATCCATAAATATGCTACCATGATGACCATTTTCTGTTGTCAAATTAGGACCAACAAATTAAATAATAAGTCTAACTCAGAAAAAAAAAAAATATGATCACTTCAAATCACAGCTCACTGCATAACTTCACCGAGACTAAGATAACAATAAGTTCTGATAACTTTTGCACATGACTGTTTTATAGTATTAACCCCCAAAACGGAATTGTAAAGTGTTAGACCCCGTTTACACGAAGGGAAAACGCAGAAATTCCTCTGCGGTTTGTCCTCTCGTTTACACCAAAACCCCGTTTTTATCACAGAAAACGATTATTTCTAAAACCTCCATGCCAAAGTGGAGATTTCTGATAACGCCGGTTATGTGCTGCCGTGTCAACAGGGATAAACGGCGTTTTAGCTTCTTAAACGCCACATTATGCGCCAGAAAATCCTTAACGCCATGTGAGCTTTGATGTTTACAGTTTCTTTGGCTACTGATCAGGATCATCATGGATGCTGTTAAGGTGCTACTAATTTTTACTTTTGTGCAAACGCTTCTGGCCTGTTTGCATTTGCAACAACTGCTCTACATGGAGGAGCAGAGGCGAAGGATCGCACGGAGGTCAGCATTTTTACTGCTTGTGTTAGTCGTTGATGTCGATTCTGAGGATTTTGATTGGCCAGCATGGCTTTATTCCTTTCCCTACACTGCCACCCATAGGTTTGGCATAGTTATTATGGCGCTCGACAGCGTATTTATGCGGGTTGATGTAAATGACAAGTTTTTTGAAAACAATGTTGTGTGCACGATGTTATTATTGAAAACGGAGGGGGGGAAATATTTGTTTCTCTAAATACCCGGCTATGTGTAAATGTGGCCTTAGTGGGGACAGTTTGTTGTACATCAGTTAGGTTTTGGTATGTGAGGCCAAGATGAACCTACTTTGTTGTTTTGAGGCTTGCATATGCCCATGTTAAATTGTGATAGCACCAGTTAACATGGGCGTATATTTCTCACATATGTTAACCTGTGTTAACTTTGACTAAAAGTGCAATATATACATACAAATCCTGCATCGATTTCAACGGCTCGTAGTGTATTGGTATAGACGATATAGAAGCTAATCCGATCCTCTTTCTTGTCCATGCGTGGTTCGAATCCCAGCTAGATCGCTAGTTTTATTTTTTTCCATTCATTCAGTATGTGTCATATTTGTGGATGATGCTTAAACGGACATGTATTAGACATACACTGGTGATGTTTTCAGCGATATCCGTTATACTGTCTCACTTGCAAACACTTCGTGAAAATGTAGCCTAAACCTGCACTATCGGAGGCAGAGCAGATTAAGAAGTAGGCAGGGTCTTGTTGAATATTCACTGCAAATAGAGCATCACAGTCCCGCCCACAGGAGTTTCCGGAAGTAAGAATTCAATGCAATTTCTCCATTGACAATTCGGGTATAAGCCATAAAAACTTAACTGCACATGGTAGACTCAAAACCAGCTAAGGCTGTACTAAGCGATTGTATATGGTCATATAGAGGACGAACATTCAAGGGGCACTAACCTTGTTTTGAAATAAATGTCTTTTAATCGCAATGTCTTGGATAAGTACTTCATTACCCACAATCCTGAACAATCCCACAATCCTACAGTGATGCCTCTGATTGGTGGAAAGGCGTTATGATCATAGTTTAAAAACTTTATCAGCGAAAATTATTGACAAAGATGGCGAGTCTTTTACTGCCTATGGCGAAAATCTTAATGTGAATAAAACTTTCTAGACTAACATTGCTACTTGTATCAACAAGGATTGTGGTTTATATATATATATATATATATATATATATATATATATATATATATATATATATATATATATATATATATATGTGTGTGTATATATATATATATATATATATATATATATATATATATATATATATATATATATATATATATATATATATATATATATATATATATATATATATATATATATCACACCACGAACTTCAGGGCCAATACACCATCAAATAGAACACTGTAAATGCTAGTTTAAACACTTCACTTTTCAGGTAGCCGATAGGCTAATCAATAGCCTTTCAGACATTAGAATGTCATTATAATGCTGCTAGCATTAGCCTACATGCTACAACAGGTATGAAATATAATGTTTTAGTGACCTTGTTGTTTCTATGAACATGAATTGTTGTTTATAGGAAACATCAACTTAGTCGAGGCATAAAAAGCCCTGTATATGCTCATTAAGTACTTAAACTTTTGAACTAGCTAGCTAGCTAGCTGATAGCACATGCAAGCTGGATGCTACCACCGGCTAGCAGCTAGACACTGCAGTAAAATGGTTAGCAAACCGTCCATGCCCCCGTAAATATTTCACTGTTTCAAGGACGAAATCAAGAGTGTCCAAAGGGGTGAAAACCACTTTAAATCGGGTCACATTATTGACTGTTGTGTGTCCGAGGGTTAGCTTGTGGGTTTTGTAAGGGCCAGCATGAGGGACAAGACCTACAAAGTTGTGTGGTGAGTTTTGCAGGGAGGTTGGTAATGCTAGTTAACATTAGCTAGGCTACTGTAGCCTTCATACTATACGAGTCATATCATCATTCATTAACCTATAAATACTTCTTCGTACATTTAATGAACATTATGTGTAATAATTCACAGCAAACTGAATATGGTGGTCCAAGAGCAGACCATGCACCAGTCCATGCATCTGGATGGCAGTCAGATATGAAGCACTGATTGTGCAGTGCACAATGTTGCTAACGTTAACGTTAACCGCTTTTACACACACACACACACACACACACGATATAAAATACACCATGGTAAATATATCATTCAATACCAAAACACTATTATTTGCACGATTACTCCTGAAATAACTGCTATTAACTGCTATTAACTGCACATTCACTATATAAAAATCACTGTTTGGAGGAAAGGGTTCGCGTGCTGTCGCCGGTTGGAAATGATTTCGCGCTGGTTCATGCATTGTTTATATATTATTCAGTGAGGCGCGGTGGTTTATGGGATGAGTAGTTCTTTCGCTCGGAAATGAAAATATGTACAGAGTCTTGTACCTTTTACTTTTTTTGGACTTTCTCTTCGTTTTTTCACTCGAAATGATATGTTGTATGCTTATGAGTTACTCCGTAGCTGATTAGCCTAAGACATGCTCTAAAACTCTTTAGATACGGATTTTTCCAAAACGTCAATGGGAGAAATGAATGGGAAATTTACTTCCGGAAACTAAGCTCTCTCGGAGGAAGGGCGGGACTGTGATGCTCTATATCACCAGTTAAACTGCTCACCATTTAAACTGGAACACCGGAAACGTTCATCACGAATTTTGACGCTGTCTGTTTTATGTGATGAACTTCGTGAGCAACTTCTGTCAGACAGACAAACATTCACTGGAAAAGTACATGTCACACTGACATGACTATGGTTATAGTTATGAACAGTAAATTGACCGTTTTTGTTTTAAAAATATATTTCGATACGCCTTCATTAAGCAAAATAATATAGGCTAATGTAACGTTACAGTGTCAGCTGGACTACATGTTAGCAAGATACACATAACGTCAGCTAGCTCTGCACGTAGCTGGTAACCTATGCAGGAATTGGTAAGTTTTGTTTCATGTTTATTTGATAACATAGACTTGTAGTACAGTATAGTACTATAGATGCTTGTTATCTGGCCCTTTTCTATATAAAAACTGTTTTTGTGCTGCTTGCAGACTGCAGTGTCTGCTTGGTTACTCTACTGTATGCGAGCTTGAGGAGTTGGTGGCTTTGGTGAAGATGTCTGGATCGGCATCTATGTAAAAAATTGTCATTTGTCTTTGGTTCCCTGCCCTGCTAGTTTAGTCTGACTTTTTATCTCTCTGAGTTTTGTGGAAATTATTGGTGAAATCAGACCAGGCTATTAGACATTCTAAAATAGCCAACAAGCAGTAGCAGCATTAGGGCAATACACATAGATATACGGCAATACATCTGGTGACTTTTATGTTTAATAGCATGGTGGTGTGCTGTGACATTTTTTTTATAATTTTCTGTTGAGACATTTTCTTATAGTGTAGGCCTACCACGAAATAGCCTACGCTTGGCAAACACTGTAGGATAGCCTACTGTAGTTTCACCATGGGCGGATTATGAACTTTCGGGCCCCTGGCCCCAGATGTATTAAGAGCCCCCCATTTATTGTCGTATATGTGGGAGGGGGGGGGGTTGGGTCCTCCCCCAGACAATTTTTAATTTGTTTGATGTGATTTCCTGTATTCTGGTGCATTTTGGGGATGGCCAATACTAAATTCAATCAGATTCATAGTCTACATCCTGATTTGTTGATATTGAGGCAATGATTCCAAGCAAAGGCTTGGGCTTCAGGGCCCCCTAACCCCTTGGGCCCCTGGGCCTGGTAGGCCCGTGCAGTAATCCATCCCTGAGTTTTACGTGAGTAATCAGAGCAGCGTGGTACCTATAACAGTTGCACTGTAACGTTAACGTTAGAGCTACAACTAAATAGGAGAGCCACAGTCTGAAGCAAGTTCGCTGATGTCAGATTAAACTACTAAATGGTTTAGACACATCATTGTAGACCGGTGGCAGTGCTATATGTGCGTGCGGGTCATGAACTTAAATTAGGCAACCGATAGCCTAAATATTTCAAAGTAATCTGCACAAACCCATACTTACTTGAGTACACTTGGTGTTCACTTTCAATATGACGGACTAAATAGCACGTCTTTACTGGCAGCAGCAGGCAGCAGTTTATAATGTACTTGTGAATATGGGTGGTAAATAAATAGCCTAGCAGCCTACTTTTCTGCTGAGGGTGATCTGTTAACCAATAAGCAATCGGAGCATTAATTGTTTGTGTAACGAAGATTCTAGTGCTACAGACTCGCGTAAGAGAGAGAAAACTATTCCCCCCACCAGGAAATGCTGGGAAATTGCACACATTTTAACGCTGAAATGTAAAAAACAAATCTCCGCCGTAACGCCCCACTATTATTATTTTTGTCAAAAAACAGTCATCATTGAAGGCCTAACCACTGAACGCACGGTCCGCCACTGGTTGTAAGTACTAGACTCAAAGTATGTTAGGAGGAGAAATGGTAGAAGAGGAGGTAGAGGAAGGAAGAGAGGGAAGTGGAGAGGAAGGAGGTAGTGAAGGGAAGAGAGGGACAAGCATGGTAAGTGCATATCAGGTGTGTGAGGTTGTCTCGTGCTAGGAGAGATGGTATTCTTGGAAGAGTAGGGATTATTAGGTTGTCAAAAATAGCAGATGTACCTCAACGAAAATAAGAGGAGCCAAAACTTGACCTAGCTAGATCAGGACTGAATTCTTTCAAGTCAGCTGGTGCCAGGGTACACACACAGAAAGCTGTAGGGCTTACAATAATGTCCATTTCCATTCAGGTTTTTGAAACAACATCAGAAAGACCATGTACTGTATAGCCAATATCACAAATATGCAACCGTTCTTACATTGGGTCGATCATTAATTGCTGGTATTCCCGGCTGTTGAAGAGGATCAGCTCCAAGCCCCACACTCCAAGAGCATTACTGATGACCTTCAGAGTAACATTCACATAACAAAAATGAAAACTTGAAAAGATAGGGAGTAAATGGGAGTTGTGTGAGAGCAAAATTGGGAATTCATAACTCACTTGAATCGAAAAAAACCCACTATCATCCATATTGCCAGAGGGTTGCTAGGAAAGACAGAAAAGAATATAAACAAATAGCAATCAACAGTAACAATAACTATTAGCTTAAAAGATTAATAGAGCTGGCAACTACCTGCAAGAAGGTTCTGTACTCTTCGCTAGTTACACCACCCTCTGCCATTCTCATCCGCTCCTCCTCATCCAATTGATGAGCAATTGATGACAGTTCTATTGGCGTGAAATACTCTCCTTGTAGTAGGTTGTTCAGGCAGTGTTGGGCACATAACGAGCCCTCCTGCTGTTTTACCAAAAAACAACTCTGAACTTAACTCATGGATTTGGACAAAATACAATGCAACAAATTATCAAAATAAATGATCAGATCTGCCATGCAATGACCAGAACTGTAATGGTTTGAGTTATAGTCGCCTAGTATTACGAGACTTAGATGACAACAATAATATCATGATTTAGAATACTTCCACCCCTATTATGTATAATCTAACAACCCCACAGTCTTTAAGTGTAATCACTAACTCCAATTCCCAGTGCAGTGCATATCAGGAAAACACTGAACGAACAAGGTGCAACTCGTGATCTGACGGTTAAGTTAACGTTGTATGTGAAAATTGTTGGAGTCTGATATAAATCACAGGCTACCAAAAATGTTAAAACTGGTTTTGGTTGAATAGATTGACCTTAATGTTAGCTGTTAACTGACAGAACATGTACTCTAGGGTTTGAATGCATATTAAGCAAGCTATCCTTGCTAGCCTATCGGCTATGTCCCTACAGCAGCTAACTTAGCAGCCAACTGTCTGTCTAACCTAGCAATACATTAAGAATAATCAACATGTTGAACCGGTTACAACTGCAACTGGTATGACAAACCGGAGCTTACTTTTTCGTGAAAAATCGTGTCCATGTTGAGGTAACTTGTGCGAAGCTTCGAAACTACAGGAGCGCAATAGGTAAAAGCCCTTCTCTTATTGGGCCGTCGACTACGTTTCTCATTGGTGAGTTACACGATAACACAGCCTACAGAGTAGCATGTGAGCAGAGCCCGTCTACTTATTAGACATTCTGTGATGTGAGGTTTGTTAGGTTTCCGGTGTTCTATTTAGAGTTCCGTCAGAGTTCTGGTTCAGAGCAGGGAGACGGCAGCCTAAATAAGCCTAAATAAGGTTTCCGGTTTACTTCCGGCTTTTGGCAATGGCGGCCGAAAGTAGTAAAAAGCTTATCAAAATAACAGTCTGCTTGCGATTTCGCTATTGTTGTGACTGGTGTGTTGAAAAATAAACAATCCAATATTCGACCGTATGTCTCCACGGTGTTATTTATTGTGATTAAAGGCTACGAATGGCATGAATGTTGAAAATTATTTTAGTAAATAGTCACCAGCATGTCTCCAATGTGTTAACTATGATGATTGACAAAATGTTATAGGCCAATAGCGCATGTGGCCGTTTATTTCATTATTTGGCTATAAAACATATCTTCTAAGTCAAACGGAGGGGTGTCCGTGACCTCCCTGTATGAAATGTGCTAAATAAACTTGACTGCTTGACTGCTGCTCTCATAATAGAATATGCATGAGAACTGATCACTTTCACAATGAATAGGCCCTATATGGAGGCCTATCTAAGACAGGGCTCTCAAGTAGGGTTGCCACCTGTCCAGGATTTTCCTGATTGTCCAGGATTTTCATGGTCTGTCCAGGAAAATAAAAATAAAAATCCTGGACACTGAATGTCCCGGATTTTCTACATGATCGCCAAAATGTGTATTTCAGTTTAATTGAAGCGTGCCTCGTCCATAAGCGTATGCACAGCCTTATTGACTCTACAAAAATGGCGTAGCATAACATAGGTGGTGGTGGGGGAGCACGCACCGTGGAGGTTCATTAGAAATGGTAAGGTGGAGATGGAAGTGTGTGGGACAAGGAGAGACAGAGAAAGGAAAGTTTATTCCACATAAGCAAAAAAAGCAGAACCTAATTATGTATTCCCCTTTTTTTCTCAATACTGCCCCAGGTGTCCACAACTAAAACTGTTGAAAATATAACAAAATAATAAAGGTCTGCTATTAAATAAAGCTAAAGCAGTTAACTAAACAAATAACTAGAAATTGTCATTCTTACTAATTTTAGCTATACAATTGTCACTTACAATGGCGGTTTTATCTTGGGTTAGATTCTTGAAAAGTTGCTTACAAACAAAAGGTCGATTGGATGGTCAAAATGTCAGGATTTTTGGCCAGCATCGCACACATGCACACGCACACACACACACGCACGCACGCACGCACGCACGCACAGTCGTTATCACACGATGACATTATCAGGCTTAAAGTGTTCAGGCACCGTGCCTAAATTCAGGCGTGAGCTGAATTAAAATGAAAGTGTATTGAATAGTCAGTGTTATAGGTCACTTTTAAAATCTTGTCATATTGTATAGGCCTAGATATATCCTGGCCATGAATGCATTAATCATTGCATCTGTCTTTCAAAAATGTCAGGTAAAAAGCAATTAAGCATCCTCTCATTCGTCTTGAGAGGAAAGCCTCCTAAAAGGCCAGGTTAGAGGATGCTTGCACAGAGAAGGTGCAAGCGTACCTTCAATATGGGGGTCAGGGTCCGCTACTCTTAGTAAGGAAAAATGCAAACTCTTAAACTAAGAGTGAGTCTTCGTTGCTATGGATGATGTCGTTACTCATGCACGAGCATGACTGAAGTGACCGTTATATATAATTGTAACGAGGGAATGATTCCAAACACCTCCCCTACGATGATGAGTGACAGGTGACAGGTCTGAGAATAGCCTATGTGCGCTACACAAGCAGCGCGACGTGAAATGCCACTAAAAACGGTTTGTGAATAGGTCTTAGTGAGTTAGGAGTCCTCTCGACTTCTTTTAAGCTGTCCCAGACTTAGGTGCTACTTTTAGGTCTAAAATGCTTCGTGAATTACTTTTAGTGAAACAAATTAGGAGTCCTAAAGTTAGGAGTGACATGCCCATTATTTTTAAGAGTTGCTCCTAAATTCGCCAGAGCTACTTTTAGCCTTAAAATTCTTTGTGAATACGGCCCCAGATCTACTGGAGGGGCATTGGGTCATTGGTGGGGGGGCACTGCCATTTGAGAAATATTTTATGTTTTTCTTAATTAGGCCTATTATTTAGTTTTTTTGTTGTTGTTAATTTCCATATCATGATAATTAGAGGCTATGTGGTAGCCCTACACACACACTGTCGATAATAATAAGTAGAAAGTAGCCTATTCCTCTGGGTGTTGCAATTGATATCAATGATCAATATGATTGCCCTCAGTAAAAAAGCACAACAAACAGGACGCAAACAGGCTTCATAAGATGTCGCGTGCGATCGGGAACGCGCTGACCAGCGGGCGGCGTCGCGTAAAACAACATTAGATCACGGAAACGGCCGTAACGGCAGCCGGTGCATCAGGCCGGATTCTAACCGGCGATGCAATTCTTAAAGTGCTATATAGCACAGCGCTGCCTTTCCTATGTGTGCCACGGAGGAGACGCTGATTAATGCAGTGCTCATTATATACATTAGAGTCTCGTGACGCCGGCTACTGCGTGTAGGTCAAAGTACGCCGCTCAGCGGCATCCCCCTATTTTGTAAAATTGATTTTTAGGCCTAGCATAAAGTTTCTCTCTACTCCAGCGAGGACGGAGGATCACTCAGATGACACACAAGGGCTGTCGTAGAGGCTAAACGCAAATAAATACAGTTTAGCCTACACACCTCTGACATGTCAGAAATAGTTTATCCACCTCTAAATAGTTTGAGAACTTTATAATGTCATAATGTAACAACGCCATGGTACTGTAGGCTACATGCAAGGATGCTACTTTTGAGTCCGCTCTCACGTAGCAGACCTAACTTCAGACATCCCAACCTGCAAAAAGTCATTTCAGGGAGGTATTACGTACACCCCACCCCCAAAAAAAAAAAACTTTAGCCTATTTAGATACTGAAATACAGATTAATATTTTTTTTTTCATGGCAATTAGCCATGTATAGGCCTGAATATAGAATAATATGCACATGAATTGGCACTAGTTAAACTCACCTCAACATGTCTTTTGCAATCATTTTACCTGCCATGGGCAATGCTAAAGTCACTGTTACAAACAGTGCAGCGTGCAAGACTAGGCCTATCATTATTTTTACTCTTATGAGACCAGGGTACACTTTGAAATGGGTCTTACATTTTCCTTTTTGGGGGGGCACTGACTCCATGACGCTCCTGTTCCTAGATACACTGAACTGATTAAGTTCGGGAGAAAAGAGATAAAAAGCCCGCCTACACTGAAAACTGATTGGTTGATTTAGCAAAACAGGCCAATCAGGATGCTCGCTGTATTGGATGTGCTCAGGCACATAGACATAATATACATAGACGCCGCATCGACCGCTACTCCTTACTAGCGCTGACGAGATTTGGAGCCGCCATCTTGGACCGGTCATCCACTCCACTCAGTGTAATCTGTTTGGCCGGTGAGATGAACTGTCAGCTAGTGTTAATTTTGTCACCTATTTTTAATTTAGTCTTAGTCTTAGTCTTGTGACGAAATGTCCTTTTTAGTCTTTGTCATATTTAGTCATTCAAATATCATTTTTGTTAGTCAAGTTTTTAGTCGACTAAAAGTCTCGTCATTTTAGTCTAGTTTTAATCAAAAAAAAAACTAAAGGTATCTTAGTCTTAGTCAGTTTTAGTCAACACATTTTAGTCTTTTTTTTATAACTAATTATTTCTGATTACCATTTGAGTCAAATAGTGTTTCACACATCTCAATTTTCCAACAATATTGTGTGTCCACAGGGCTACTCGTCTGTTATAATTACTCATTCTGATTTATACAGTTATAGCTCGGCTGGGATTTGACCATAGACAGTAAAAGATTTGACTGGACCACTGTCATATTCGTAGACCAGTGTTTCTCAAAGTGTTGTCCGTGGATCACTGGTGGTCCGCAAGCTATCCCAAGTAGTCCGCGAGCAGACGTGGTAAAATATAATATAGATGAGTTGTTTGCAATATTGAACCAACTTGTATGTAAAAACAGTTCTGCAACACTGTCTATGTAAGATATGCCAGTTTAAATCATACAGTATGAATCCACACAATAAGCAAAGTGGTTCAGTGAGTAGGCCTATTGTGTAGACTAATTATAGGCTACTGTTGAAGTAGGTCTAATCTTTTTTTTTTTTAGATAGGGTTAGTTTAGTGGTCCTGAAACTGAAAAAGTTTGAGAAACACTGTAGGCCAAAGTATTAATGTTTTACTCCGCCTTGCTAGATGGCGATATGCTTTCAAACACAACACATTCCCCAATCAGACTCTCCATCTTAGCCATAGCTAACCTGCTAGCGAACTTTCTATATTAGCTTACTTGCTAGCAAACTTTGCATCATCAGTCTAACTAGTTAAATAATTGACATTACATGATAAACATTTTCGTATGGACATTCTGGGGGATGTTAATTTGTATGAGAGAACCTTCAACTTCTGGGTATGTAGCATTGTGGCATAAAGCTTATAGTTAGCTTGCTAACTCTTGCAGAAATCTCCAGTGTTCTTGTTCCATGTAGTTTCGTGTTGCAGCTACAGGGTTGCAGCAACAGCACGTAGACTAGCCTACAGGAAAGCTGTTAGCGTATGAACTCATTCGAATATTTTGAAAACATAACAGCTAGATGTTCTGTCTTCTCATTTTGTAGACCGAAAATGAAGAGATTTTATCTTAGTTTTTATTTCATGCAAAACATTTTAGTCTCGTCTTTTTTCGTCAACAATAATGCATCTTAAGATAGTTTTAGTCAGTGTTTCAGGACAATACTGCCGTCTCGTCATCGTCTCGTCTTAGTCATGAAAAAAAAGGTTGTTGACGAACATATTTCCTCTCGTCTCGTCTGACGAAATTAACACTACTGTCAGCGCACTTAATTAATCATATCTCACTGAATACCGAACAGATTCTCACGCGGTTTTTTTTGCTGCAAAGGTCATACATGTAGCTATGATACAGGACACATGATTTAGCGTATTTTAATATTCATAGTGGGTTTAACAGTAATAGAATATTCTGATATATGATATAAAGTGACCCGACGTCCGATATCAAAACTGGGAACATAATCCATGTTTGACAGCATAGACAAAACTAGTTTGATACAAGTTTAATGAGTTAAATATAGTTCACAGTTGACAGAAAAGTTCCATCAACAGCATTATTCACAGTACACAGAAAGGTTCCATAAACATTTAAGTGAGATCAGTGCCATTCAGACATCTGAGGGGTATTCAAGTAGGCCTATGTGGTTTAGTGACAAACTTGGGTAAATTGACTCAGAATAAGTTGTAAACCTCCCAGTAGAAAAGCTGTATGATACAGGAAACACGGTTGTGTGTATTTTAATATTCATAGTGGGCTTAACAGTAATAGAATATTCTGATATATGATATATTATAAAGTGATGACATCCAATATAAAAACTGGGAACTTAACTAATCCACGTTTGACAGCATAGACAAAAACTGGTTTGATACAAGTTTTAATGAGTTAAATTTACAGAAAAAAATCCATTAACATTTTCAGTTCAGTGCCATCAAAAATAAAGTGATGAACAGACATTGGTGTGGCATAAAGGAAATGGAGTAACTGGGTTCAATATCAATAGCATTTGTTAGACAAGTTCCATAAATATTGTAAAGTGCAAGTTTGTAGGTTTGTTTCTGATCCTTAAAAAACAGACATTGGTTTGGCATAGTAAGTGTAACAGTTCATCAATTCAAGACAAAAAGGTGACTTGTCACTTGTACAGTGTCAATGGGTTCATCAACAACATCTGTTATTTACAGTTCACAGAAAGGTTCCAGCCCCAATGAAGAGATTAAATAAAAAGGAATTAAGAAACGTTTTAGAAACTGCTAAGATCAACCCGTTCATTGCAATCAGTAAAGAATCAGGGAGTGTCTTCACAGGCTCAGTGAGACAGAGTTACCGTGATGCAGTTGGTTCTATGATTTCGACAACTGGTGCATGTCATTTTGTATGTTCCCACCTTGCTAAAATTGCTTGGGTACACTTTGGCTGAGAACAAAAGTGCTTCAGACAGCAGGTGGGCAAATAAGATGGCATAGTAAACTGGGTACTCCATAAAAGAGGACTGAGTCAACCAGACGATGGGAAAATGGGTCACAGAGTGGCGAATGCAGGTGATGAAGGTGGAGCTCATAAATCAAACATTCAGTCATAGTGTAGCAGATGACCTGCAGTACTGCAATGAAGAGCTGCACCTTCCTCAGTTCCAGGGGTGTGAGGAGACCGTTCAGTTCATTCACAGTCTTCTTGAACAAGGCAGTTGTTCTGGAGAGATACAAAATAATAAATAAATGAATGAAAAGGAATTTGAGAGGCATCTTATTCTTGTTAGGGTAAATGACATGTGAATAGTACAGTGTTGGGCAAGCTACTTTTAATACTAAATTTTAGTGAGCTAAACTATCAGTTACTCTGCCATGAATAAAACACTACACAAAACTACCACCCAGTCAAATGTATTAGTAGCCTAACACAAACACAGCAGTAGGCTAGTTCACTACATAGGAAGCTACTTTAAATTGTGCTAATTTCACATGACAAGAAAAGTGTAGCTTGTCTGGCTAAGCTACTTGAAAAATAAAGAAGTTGAGCTATTGAAAAGTTACTTTATTCAGGAAATAGTGAGGCTACCACCAACACACTTATGCTACAAGTAGCAGCTAGCGATTGCCCAATAGGCTAGTCTGTGCCACTTGTGTAAAGTTTGCCAGCCAAATCTAGTATGATTTATTTCTACAATAGCCTTCTTGTGTCAGTTGTAATCTAAGTCAGTGTTATGGAATATGACTTATCAAGTCTCAGTTCATAGCCGGGTGAACACCGAGTAAACATAGCCTAGCTAGATGGCTACGATTTTCATACAGTAATATCAAAGATTGCTCCTTCTCAGCTCTCTGGTAATATTCTATTCACAAAATACAACCAATAGTACGGTTATGTTAAATCTTACTTGTGAAAAGTAAATCCCCGGTATGGTCCGCCGATTTGAGAAGGAACATGCTGCACAGTGCTGTCATCTTGTGTCTTCTGCTGCAACGCAACGAGGAGTATGACCGGTCCAAGATGGCGGCCGCATTTCTTGTTTCCAGCAGCCAATGCGGCGTCTATGTATATTATGTCTATGCTCAGGCACACACGCACCACCCCTCTCTCCCCCCCCTGTCACTCAGATGCACTCGCGATTTGAAGTCTTGGTCTCGCGTGCACGCTCTTGATCGCTCGCTCTAGATTCCGGGAGATTTTATCTAATTTGCGGGCGTCAGGGAGCCGCTGTTAATATGCGGGAGACTCCCGGAACTTCCGGGAGATTTGGGATGTCTGTAACTTTACTCCACTTAAACGCACCTTGCGCACACAGGAGAAAGGTTTGTCATTGTAAATAGAGTGGCAGATTCCAGCTGGCTTGTCATTGTGTAGCCTATCTATTTTTTTTAATATAAGACACGTTTACATTGAAACAAATGACATGCGGAGCTGATTGAAACACATTCCATTCAGATAGCTACCAGGCTCATAATTCACATTTAATTTCAGACATAAATGTGAAGCAAATAAATGCTATTACATTTTAAAAGCAATGAATGTTGCTAATAATGTAATATTGTGCATATTTTTGCTATTGTGCGATACAAACAAGCAAGAGCAAAAGGGCATTATAAGAAAGACTCTCTTAAAGTGACAATGCACCAAACAGCATTTATTTAAAATTAATTGATTAAAAACAACATTTCAAATGAATGACTAAAACAAACACAGCAACACAGACAGTAATAGTCTGTGTATTCATCACAATCAACTACAAACGTGTTTTTTTTTTCGCGTCGTGGGTGGGCTTGGTGGCACCACAAAGCAATTCCCTAGGATACTAAAATGGCCAGCAGCGGCACTGGTCAGAAGAGTTGCAGGCGACGAGTGTTGCTGCTGAACCTTCTAAGTATTGTCCTTCCATTCGCTTGTGCATTTGCGTGTCAAGTCTTTCTCGAATGCAAGCTGCACCAACCGGGCCTTTCTCTCGTGTAGCATTGAGCGTCTGTGTTTCAAAAAAACATTTCTCAGAGTGGAGTATGAATTCTCACACATTGCCGTGCATGCGCCAAATGTTAATGCATGTTTGAAAGCAGTCAGCACACTAGGCATGGCAATCAGATGGTTGTGGTATGTTGAGATGATGTGCTGTATAGTCCAGTCTCCCTCCATTGCTTGCTTTTGTGACATTAAAAACTCTTTAGCAACTTCAAACTCAGCGCCGTCAACGATATTTGATTGTGACAGGTTGAGAATATGCTTCACAGCTTTCACATCAGGGAAGTTTGATCACCTTCCGTGCGCAAGGTGCGTTTAAGTGGAGTAAAGTTGTGAGTTGCGCTTGCTGAATCTACGCTCCAGTTCCACAACCACCGAATCAATTGTGTTGTACAATCTCCGAATTTCAATTTCGAAGTCATCATCACATCTGTGTCCTCCTGTAGACCCCATAACGATGTAACCATCCATCCGTGTACTCTATGCATCTCCGTTTGGACCCGGAAGTCAGTGACTCGCTGGTGGCCGTGGCAGTATCCAGCACCTGCTTAAACTCATCACAACAGAGTTTTTTAACACATGCTGTTGCACTTTTTTAACACATGCTGTTGCACTTAAACCCGTCAACAAGTCAGTGTCCTCTCTCTGGAGAAGCTTATTCGGTGGGTCCAACAGAGAAAGGATCCTGTGGGTAAAGTTGCCAAGGAACATGAAACTTGGCTCTGATACCTCGCGCAGTAGGCCTGTAGCTTCCATTCTCGTCTCTGCGCCATAGTTCAGCACAGTGTCAGCATCGATCCGAATCGATTTTATGTCATTAAATGACTTAAGAACAGTGTTGGGGAAGTTACTTTTAAAAAGTAGTGTTTGCTCGTTACTTGTTACTTCTCAAAAAAGTAACCCTTTACTTTACTTAGTTACCCTCTATGGAAAGTAACTTTTTACGTTACTTTTATGTTGCTCGACTTTGGGCAGAACCCAATATCTGTTCCTAAATGTGTAGGCCTACATAAAGTTCTACTATGGAGGACATAACAGGTATTTATTTTGTGGTCTTTATTATAAAAAAAATGCCACAAACAGAGCACTTGACAAGAAAACATCACCACTAAACATCACCACTAAAGCCCTATGAAACAATATCAAATAACATAGCCTCAATACATCTTCGGCATATAGGTGAACACACAATATATCAGGGCTTATTTTATAGCCTTTCATTAAACAGGCGCTCCTCCGAAATTTGGTGCAAAGCTAGTGCAAATCGTATCAATAGGCTGGCAGTTGAGTTAACGGCAGTGGACAAAATCAGGGCACAGTGTAGGCTCCAACTAACACTCAGTTTCAACGAGTTCGAAGTATTGTGAATACCTCCATCCCTCAGAAGTTAGCGTTGGCTGCGTCTCGCTTGCTATGATTGCTCTTCATTGCCACCTCTGTCACATACCGTGGAGCTATGATTACACTTCATGCTACCAGCCTCTGTCAGGTAGGCTGCTGTGTGTAGCTCGTGCCTATTGCGCAAGCGCGCAGCTGAGAAAGCAGCGTCGCTGTCAAATCTGTCCCTGCCTGGGAAAAGTAACGTTGCACCGATATGAAAAAGGAACTACGTTACTTTCTAACGCGTTACACACAACACTGCTTAAGAATGACTGAGACAGTGGCAAGATGCCCTGTCCATCTCTGGTCCAGAAGACGTTTAAGATGAACACCTTTATAATGCATAGCAACCGTTGGCTTCCTACAGAATTTGTAGAGGGAATTGCACACATCAAAAAACTCCAAAAGTGCGGTCTCTGCAGACATGGCATGAACCACAACCAAATGCAACTGAGTTCCATCAAGTTCCATCAACTTTCAAGGTGTAATAGGAGTCACCAACCTCCTCCACTATAGCCTCTGTCACTACACTACTGAGTGCTCTTATAAAAAACATATAGTGAAATGTGTGAAAACATTTTAGTGAAAAAATAAGTTAGGAGTCCATTATTTTTAGGAGCTGCTCCTAAATTCGCCAGTTAGGAGCTACTTTTAGCCTTAAAATTCTTTGTGAATACGGCCCCTGTTCAGCAGAGAGAGAGGAACGACATTCTGAAATAAAAAATGGGGAATTGTCGTCTGGGTGGCACTAGCAGGCGATAAAGCGAATGACCTATTGACCTGTATTGGCACAATGGAATTACACTGTCAACGCAAAAGTTGTTAGGCTGAGAAAACTAAAAAAAACAGGCTGCTTAAAGGAACACGCCACCCAATGTCAGTAGTAATATATGTTCTTACCTTAACTTTCACAAGTTGAGTCATACCTCTCCCATGTCGGTACGTGCACTCAAACGCTCTGGTTCACGGCGCGAATGTGTTAGCATGTTGCTATGCTAGCGGGCTCAGACGTAGCCAGACGTAGAAGTAATCAAAAACATCCACGTTTTCCCGACTTAAATACAGTTACACGAGTAGTTGATTAAAATGTCTACGGTCAAACAACATGAAACGTGGTGATTTTCCAAGCGAATAAACAGACCTAGTGTAGTAATATTAATTAAAGGTCTCATCTCATCGTTTTTTCATTAATTTTGCAGTAGTCTGTAGTATTGATGAATGCCCTGTGAGCCGGTTTTGGTGAAAAAAATGCTGTCCTGCGTCTGTTTCATGCTGTTCTAGTTTGGTGGGGAAGGTGGGCGGGGAGGAACGACTGGATTTTGCCTCTAGTCATGAATATTAATGACATGCTAATGAATTCACCTCTGATTGGCTAACAGTACTGTGGCGCTTCCTCCAGTGCGTCCTCATCCGATTCTGCCTGTGCTATGCTCCATATTCAACTTTACAGTGCTAAAACCTGGCTAAAACTCGAGTCAAAACTGTTGCACAAAATGTCTTCGGAGATACAACTTCATGTGTTTGATCCTAGTATTCGAGTAGGAAGAATAACCGCTTCCTGATCGTTTGTCGGTGAATGTTGGTTTAATAGAATGTTAACAATTGCCTGTCAGCTTAAAATTTATCTTAAAAGAGGTAAACGTTTGTGACAATCGTCATCTTGCTTTCAAGTAATAAACAGTTGGAAACGTTTTAAAATAAAGACCTATTTCTTTACACAGTCAAAAGTCTTTGCAATCTTCCTAGTAGATATTTTACTTCACAACACAGGTAAGCACCCTAAATGCAGTTCAGCCACTGACCTAGCCTGCTAATGCTATCGGAATAGCTAGATAGTTATGGTTTGAATTCCATGATACTATCATTGAAAGACCACTTGGTCATAGCCCAATATATATAGATCTAAATGCAAACACGCCTACCTAGCTATATTTTGCTGGAATTGTACCAGAATGCCTACAGAAGCAGAGAATGTGTGCTGCAAGACTTCTCCGGTAATGAGAACTATGGCTTTGATAGCCTGACATTGGCAGAGGTTAGCCTACTCAAGTTTTCTGTCACGTATGACAGAAAAAGTAGCCTACTATAGGAATCTTATAGTATTTTGGGACTAAATATTGCAGTAATCTTATAGGAATACTATAGTACTATAAGACTACTAAAAACTATAGCGGTTATATTATAGAGTTATTAGTAGTACTTCTACAGTATGTCCCAATTATTCCTATAAGATTACTATAATATTTTGTCCCAAATACTATAAGATTCCTATACTACTTTTTTGTAAGGGGATTGCTCATGTGGTTAGAAAAATGGGCAACACCAGTACCCCTCGAAATGATTGGAACACAGAACTAATGTTGCACTACTTCGGTGGTGGTGTTCCAACAATAAATCCGAACCATTTCTTCCTCAACTCATGTTTCTAAGGCAAGACATGCAACATTGATGTGTTATTGCCAGAAATAAAACGATTTTTTTTTCCGCCATGTTGGCAACTTGCTGTTAGCTCCTACTAGCTGCAGAGAGACAATCCCCTAGCCGCAAAATCTTCCAGTCTTCCTGTTGGCGGTCACAAGCCAAGGTGGGCGAGGCCATGAATAGTCAGTTTCCTTCGGGCGTCATTGGGAAGGGCTCTTTCTGATTAAACTTGTTTTTCCGTGTATTTTCTTTCATTGGCTAATGCGGGCAATAGGGGTAGAAGATCATTTTCACGTGCAGCATGCATATGCAACTTGGAGTGAGCTATAGTATTTCGAAAGTAACAAGTATTAAACGGTTTCTCAGTGAATGTGACCTTTAACACCTAATTGTAGATCCTATCCACCACAGAGTTTAGAATCCATGCTTGATCGACCCCTCAGCCTCCCCCTCCCCTCTGAGCGAGAGAGAGGCACACACACACTAGAGATGCGCTGATGGGCTATTATTTCATCCATAACTGCATAGCAAAACTTATCATCCATCAGCACCAAAGTTTTTTGACCAATTTTCAAAACAGCACCCGCCCACCATCCGCTGGTTGTTTTAATGTATGGGTGATGCAGCGCTGCTGCGCTGCTGACGTGAGGCTAGAAAGCTCTTGCCTGTTCTAGAAAGACTGATCCAATGCAGCAAATATATTAAAAGGCTAAAGTCCTACATTGGCTATGTTGTAGCCTATCCCCAGAATATCAGCAGCAAACTCAGTCTCTGTCTCGCAAAACTGTCTCCAAATAAAGCGCACATCGGCATGTTGCCTATTCTGCCAGCTTGTGCAAATATATCATCCAAAATGCTTGATTGCATTGCATTCTCCACATTTTTAGCTAAATGTTTATGTACCACATCAGCATTTTTGTTCAGTGAATCTTTTGTAAATTGCTTTACAATAGCGTCGGGCCCTGTCAGCAGACAGATGGATGGAAGTTTTGCTATGGTTGAAATAATAGTCCATCAGCGCATCTCTAGTGTGTGTGTGCCTCTCTCTCGCTCAGAGGGGAGGGGGAGGCTGAGGGGTCGATCAAGCATGATTCTAAACTCTGTGGTGGATAGGATCTACAATTAGGCGCATTTAACGTGCACAGAGTGCCACCCAAAGCGCTCCACATATAGGCTAAGACATTGTCATTGACACATACAAAATCATAGACTAACAAAGACAATAGTGGACGGAGCGGCGTAGTCGCCAGCGTACCCGTGACACCAAGACATAGAACTACATTTAAGAAATAACAAACGCAAAAGATGCGGACGGGCGCGTAGTCGCCAGCGCACCGTGACACCAAGACATACAAGACAAACAACAAACAAATTAATAAATCAAATAAATACAAATTAAAACTAAAATTAGTCCAATTTCCAACCGGCTGAAAATGTCCAAGGGCAATGATGACTCGCGTGAAACTGCGCACAGCTGTGTCTCCACAACCGATGCATGCAACGCCAACAAAGTTCTTTACACTCACTGGCAGTCTGGAAGCATAACAGTCCGAAGTCATTGGCGATCTTGTAAATCAGCAACTCGGTGGACGTTTAACAGCGACCGTTTGTTGGTCCGTAATGCAGAGTTCTTCAATGTTAACGTTAACGTAGTCTGCTCAATCCAGACTCCAGGCAGTTGGCATGGCAGCTCACTGGTCAGAAACAGCTCGGCGGCCTCAGCAGATCTTTCTCAGAGTAGCTCCAGCTGTTGTCCCGAGAAATCCCCTCGACCAGACAGTGAAGTGCAGCACCGGCTCACAGATGGATGGGAAGGATGTAAGAGGCCCAGGGCAAAAGCTAGCCATAGCAAGCTCCCAATGGACAGACGTTAACAACATCATTGTAGTTCTCCTGTTTATTCGCTTGGAAAATCGCCACACTTCATGTTGTTTGACCATGGACATTTTAATCAACTACTCGTGTAACTGTATTTAAGTCGGGAAAACGTGGATGTTTTTGATTACTTCTACGTCTGGCTACGTCTGAGCCCGCTAGCATAGCAACATGCTAACACATTCGCGCCGCACACCAGAGCGTTTGAGTGCACGTACCGACACGGGAGAGGTATGACTCAACTCGTGAAAGTTAAGGTAAGAACATATATTACTACTGACATTGGGTGGCGTGTTCCTTTAACATCATGCTCTGTTTACATTAGAGTTGCGTTGGTTATTGCGAGTAGGCAGGGTCGGCGACAGAGAGCAACGGGTGGGGGCCATGAGCACTGACAGGGGGTTACCTCACCTCACTTTTATTAGTTTTTTTTATTTTAGTTATAATATAATATATATATATATATATATATATATATATATATATATATATATATATATATATACATATTATATAAATATATAGTATAGTAAATATACATTATAATATAATAAAAAAAATATAGATCATCCTTCGAGCCTTTTGGATAACTGAAACAATATGATCATGGGGGGAAATAGTGTGAGAACCAGGCAGCGTTTAATCAACTAGCACACAGCGTTTAATAGAATAGCATTACAAGTAAATAGGCTCACCACTAACAGGCCTAGGCTACAGCTGAGTGCAAAATCTCATCATCACTGTGTCTTTCCATTCATTTCGAAATGTTCTTGTAAGATACTGCTCAAAAGCAAATTGCACATACTGATAATATTGCATGTAACTGATAACATTGCATGTAGGCTATGTGATTGCTCAAAATGTTTTTTTTCATGTAGCCTACAGAACGAATTCTAACACATTTACGAAGTGGCTAGGTATGCACCAAATGTGATGAAAAGTTTAAAGGGACACCAGGCAACTTTTTTGTGTTAATTAATCATCTTCGTAAGTCGGTATGGTTAAATGACTCATTACGGGGCGAATGAAGGCTCTCTCGCCTGCTCCTACTGCCTGTAGGAAGAAAGGATCAGTTTACAGCACAGAGGCAGGCTAACGAAACGCGAGAGATTGTTACAAACGTGTGTATAATGGCAGAGTCGGCGAAGAAGCAGCGAAAACCCTTGACGGAAGATGCAAAGGCCTGGCTTTTAGTATTTTGTGCTGCTCTGACAGTCCACTTTTATTGACTGTTAGTCTACTGTTTTTGAGTTTGGAGATGGCTACTGTTTTGCAACGACAGGCTGTGAATGCCGACTCCACAACTGTCACATTTCCCAGCCAGGTCCATGGTAGGCTTTTTGTCACTGCATCCAAAAATGTCTCCCTCTGGATAAAGCAGGTTAAGATCCGAGCTGTGTTGCGCTCACTAAAGGGCGATTCCATCAGTCAGTCATGGGTGTGTTTTGTGCATTACATCCTTTCAACCAATGAGAGTGACATCTGTCATTCCCTTTAATAGCAAGCAGAGCAACTGTAGTGCATCAGTATGCATCTTCAGTGCAACTTCAGTGCATCAGTATTTTGCCAGTCAGCGGCGCATTTGAAGGAATCTGCTTGCATGAGAGACCGTGTATACAACACAGGGATTCCACTAAACCTGTTTGTGACAACATGCAGTCTGCACTCGCCTATTATTTGAACTCAAAGGCAAAGTGAAACTATCATCACCGTGGTCTCATAGGCAATGCAAAACAGTTCTTCAGTTATTTACTTTCACTTTTGATTGACATGGGGTTACAATCGAAAACATAGCCAGAAAAAGCAACAATTACCCCAATAATGTTTGAATGACTGAATTAAAATTCTAAGGCTATTTATCCTACAGAGATGTTGTTTGGGGCTGATTGCATCTTGTGACAGTGCGTCTTCAGCTGTGCTTTACATGTGCCTTTCGCTATAGCCTAGACCAGGTTTTTCTAGTGGCGTAATGATTTTTAGAGGGTGTAAGATAGCGGTTTGCATCGTGTCAAGTCTTGCTTGAGGTGTAAAATCCAAGTTGCTAACTGTATTTCTAAAGGTGTGATGTGCCTAGTTTTTAGGGATTTGCTAATTTCAAGCGATTCCTCTCAGGCTTCCCATTCATCACTTTACAAGCTAGGTTGATTGGGAACCCATCTACAGGCGGACTCAGACGTTATCAGGTTTCAAGAACTTAATATGAACTATGAGGCTGAACTTGGGACAAGATTTAAAATGCGGTGGAGTTAAAGTAACACCAAAGAGTTTTTTGTACCTTAAAATAATGTTTCCAAAATCGTCTCAGTGGTTCATCAACTCGTAACAGGGTGAACGGCACTTCTGCATTCCCTACGCGGCCCTCTATCGGCTATTTCCCTCACGGGATCAAAACATATAGGGAGGGAAAGTAATCTCATCGCCATCTAGTGGTTGCGTTCCTAGAGTTTAGCGGAGTGGATGGGATTTTTTTTTAGAAAAAATATATCTCGGTGCACAGTGGGATCTTAATTTAATGCCTTCCATATGTTAGGCACTGGGGTCACCTCTATTGCTTCAAGTGGTCATACCTTATTTTTAGGATCAGTTGAATTGTTTTGAGTTTTTGTCGTAACATGGTGATGAGGAACTACAGCTGCATGTGACCTCACATGTTTGGGCGCTTAATCTCTAACTGATCAATACGCAATTTGCTTAACTGGCTTAACATATTTTTGTAATAACGGAACGTGATGTAAACCGCGTGGTGATAACCTTTATGTCAGGATAACTGGTGTTGTGCTTCTACTCACATGAAGCGCTAGCTGTAAGTGTTAAGTGTCAATGCTAACCAGGCTAATAAACAAACCATGCTACCGTGAGTAACGTTGAAGGGTAAAGTCACGTGACTTCTTTTGTAGTTCGTTTATGAAACAAAAGGAGCAATTTCGATTTTCTTAAATAAGGCAAAATAGGGTCTGACATTTTCACAGTTAGAATATTATTACCGTATAGACACTGAAAAATATTTTTGGTGGATAACATCGCTGATTTGGCTTCACAATATTTTTTTTAAAATAGGTCTATGGGACTTAACATTGGAGCTGCTCTTCGATAGGAACGCAACCACTTGGGGCGCTGGTTTTCACTTTCCCTCCCTATAACCACACTAGTTTGCCAGATCGGGTAGCGGATCTGTAGTTTGATGGAATGAGACGTAAGAAATTAAAATGACTTGCATCTGATGTCACAATACATCGTACTTTAATAAAATCATGCAACATATTCTACCTTGTCTGTGGACATCGTTATTTGCAAATAAAAGTGTGTGTGCGACAGAGGAAACGTTCTTTGGTGTTGCTTTAAGTTTCGATTCTACCTTAAATATTGCAATTTTCTACCGCCAAGGGGCAGTGTTGACTGCATTTCCGAGATGACACAGGCATTTGCCAGCAAAGCAGTAGCAGACGAACAGGCACTCTTCACAGACTTATAACAATCTCTATATATTTTTTTCCTGGTGATTCCATTGTCAAATATTTTGAAAGATTTCAGATTATGAAGCCTTTCAGCACTGAAATGAGTCCCTATTGTTCAAAACTAATTTGGTGCGAGAAATTCCACCACATATGGATACTATAGACTCCCCTCTTTCATATAGGCCTAACACCACCCATGAGCAATTCCATTGGAGAAAATTGGCATTTAATTCAATTTTAAAGTCATTATTGACTTAATCTGGCACTACATTCAGTACTGAAGTTGGTCCATATCCCTATGGGCATACAGAACATAAATATATTGAAATATATTTTAAGTGTCAAAAATATATTTTTGAGGCCAATTTCGAATATTTACATATATTTCAAAATATATGTAAGTCATGAAAATACATTTAAAATATATTTTTTGTGTATTGGAACGTATGGATTTTTGTATGCCCATACAGGCCCATACACAACAAATTCGTTTTGAGCGATAAGGACCAATTTCAGTGCTGAATATAGTGTCAAGAAAAAATCAATGACTTTAAAATCAAAATAAATTCCTATTTTCTCCAATGGAATTGCCCATGGGGGTCATATGAAAGAGGGGAGTCTCTAGTATCCATATGTGGGGAAATTTCTCGCACCAAATTAGTTTTGAGCAATAGGGACCAATTTTAGTGCTGAAATGCTTAATAATCAGTGTTGTGTGTTACAGTAACATAACAACTTTTTTCAGGTAAAAAGTAGTGTAACGCGCTACTACTGAAAATTTGGTAACAAAACGTAGTTCCTTTTTCAATTCGGCGCAACATTACTTTTCCCAGGGACAGATTTGACAGTGACACTGCCTTCTCTACTGCGCGCTTGCGCAACAGTCACAAACTCCACACGGTATGTGACAGAGGCTGATGGCATGAAGAGCAGTCATGGAAAGCGAGAAGCAGCCAACGGAGGAATGTGAGTGTAAGGCTATAAAATAAGCCCTTATGTATTTTGTGTTCACCTATATGCCCATAAGATATATTGAGGCTATATGTTATTTGGTATTGTTAATAGGGCTTCAGTGGCGGTGTTGAAGCCTAATAGCCCAATGTTTTCTTGTCAAGTACTCTGTTTATATTTATAATAAAGAGCACAAAAGAAATACCTGTTATGTCCTCCATAGTACTTTATGTAGGCCTACACATTTAGGAACAGAAATTGGGTTCTGCCCAAAGTCGAGCAACATAAAAGTAACGAGTAGCCTAACGTAAAAAGTTACTTTCCATAGAAGGCAACTAAGTAAAGTTGTTAAAGCTAACAGATTACTTTTTAAAGAAGTAACGAGTAATGGGCAAATACTACTTTTTAAAGGTAACTTACCCAACACTGTTGATAATCTAAAATATAGCCTATGGACTTTTGATTTGAAAGTTAAGTTTGAAGTTAATAATGACTTTAAAATTGAATTAAATGCCCTTCCACCCCCAACAAGTGCAATAGGCTATCTACAGATGTATTTAATATAAGACATAATCTATCAAAAGATTCGACAATGTAGAATAAAAATATAGAGGCTTAGTAGGCTATAGCCTAAGTCTAGGTGAAGAGTGCCTGTTTGTACCATAGACTGTATATAACAGTCTATGGTTTGTAGGCTACTGCTTGTATGCCTGTGTCATCTCGGAAATGCGATCAACGCTGCCCCCTGGCGGTAAGAAATTGCAATATTTAAGGTGGAATCGAAACTTCAGCCTCGTATATGCTATTATGAAATCGAGTTAGAATGTTGTCGCTGTGGGAGAATTTCATTGGGAGAATTCACATTAGCAAGCCATTCTTTAAAAAGAAAAACATTTTTTTTTCACCGTAGGAATCACTACAACATATATTCATACCAACACGATCAAATTCGTGACTACAAAGTTTTATTTTAGCATGGGTTTCCTCCGCAAAAGAGATCTGTATGTAACTTCACAGCATGCGGTTAAAATCCTTAAATTCACGGACGTATTTTGACTTTATTTTTCATGCAAAAAACGTTACTCTTAACAGCCGCCAGTCTAAAGACGTGAAATATCCACTGGAATTTTGTTTCTTTATATTACACCTGCCTATAAAGAAATAGGCTACCTGGAATCCGTGTTATGTGGTAAGCTGCTGCCTAGCAGGTAAAGCACGTTTAAATGGCTATAGCCTACATTTAAAACAATTTATTAGCTAGAAATGATGCCACATGTCTACATTCAATGCTATTTAAGCCACTTCGAAAGTTTGTTTAGACCAAAGATTCTAGAGCACTCCGCTCTAGAATCTTTGGTTTAGACCCAGTGATTCTGCCGTCATGGAAACGCTATGTCACACTTCGGTACTCTATTCACCTGTCAGTTAGATAGGCTACAACTGGCGCGTTCATGTCTGCTAGCCTACTTCTGTAGCCTAGAATTGTTCAGAAAAACAGTGAAGCAAGACGTCTTAACTTGTCGTTAACTTGCTGCTCAATGATTGAATCTTCATAACTAACCAACTAAAAATGTAGCCTACGGTCTACATCAGCCTACTTGTAGGCTACATGTCCAACTCACGGTAGACCTACATTGATGCACCAATCATTGCTCAAGTTTTCGCCGCTGCGCAGTTAATCGTCTGTCCTCTGATCACACCTGTCAAATAGCCTATGCTCCTCTTTAGTCCGGATTCTTTAAAGTGATCTTCGCTTGGTTCACTAAACCAATGTATGAACAAAGACTCCTGCACTGGCTTAAGTGTTAAAGGTAAGAGATTTATAAACATTATCAGACATACAACGAAAAGCTAATGGGACTGCAATGATGACACGAGACGTAACTTTAGATGTAGCCTATGTTGTAATTGTAGCCTCATGCCTTTCCATACCAACTGAAACTGTGTTGTAGCACTACACTCCTTGTTATAATTTTTGTTCCCATACAAAACTATAAACAACTTGAACTGTCTTGAATCTGAATAGGCTCAAGCTGAAGTACATTTTACAACACCTTATTATAGGTTAGCCTACAGTATGTCAGGCCTAAATGATGTCTCATGATCCGTTTCCACAATGCAGAGTTGCAGAGTGCATGTCATTCATGCTCATCATTCTATGTGATTTCCATAATCCCCCCCCATGATGAACTCTGGTAGATGGAACATGTTTCCCCAGGTTTGGGGTAGGCCTTCCTCATTGGGTCCTCATTTCATTTTTTTTAATCGGTGACTTTCTATGTTCACTCTGTAGAAAATGCCTTGGCTTGTTTTCCCAGGTAAAGCAAGTAATGCTAACTTGTGAATGAAATTACAAAAATAGTTTTGTTTTAGATTTTTTTAGATTAAAACATTTCATAAATGAAAACTAAAATCAGGATTGGGTTAGGCTACTTGTCTGTAATAGGCCTATTGTTTTCGTGAATTTGATGCCATGCGGAAATTAAATTTAAGGTCCAGAGGAAATGCACTTGTTTTGGCCAATTTATTTCATTTTATTTATTTAACATTTTTTAACAAAATTTTTTATTTGGGTCCTCTGTATGTTTTAAGATGTGTGCATTACAGTAGATATTTCACTTTACACATTTCTATTACCTCGAAAAACATTCAACACTCACTTGTAAAGCTTTGTGTGAATGCCTGGCTTGCTTTATGAATGTAATCAAGATATCCCTTGTGGCCCCGTTCAAGTCCAGAACAGTCTCAGATGACAAAATGCTTTATTCCAGTAGGGGGCTGTCCTGCACTAAAGTGATGAAATTGGCATAAGCAATCCTTTAGAAATATTTTCTGTGGCACAAAGTATGAAAGGGGTCATTTTGGCCTCAGGGTATCTTGGCTTGAGGACTATTTTAAACTACCAGTTCCTGATGAACTTTACACAGTGTTAAGGTACTACAGTCATGGAAACTGACTTTTGAGAAGAAGTTCTGTAGGCATTATACACTGAAATGTTTATGTTAATTAGTTTGCCCTTATTGATGTAAATGGGATAGCCTAAAATAAGAGAAACTTTAATAATACAAGGCAGTACAATTCAGCACCATAGGCTAGGCCTACATCCTCCTAATAATTTTACTGTTGATGTCACTCTGAAACAGCAAAAAATGTACCTGAGAAACTGCAACTAAGTGGCATTACCAAAAACATAACAATGTTAATGGTAGAACATGATGAAGAAAGGAAGCTATTGATTATCATGAGTGATCCTGAAAAAAGCTCTTGTTCTTTGTAAGGATGCAATACTGAGACCTATCACATACAACACACTGTGGCCAGAGCAAAGTCAGACGCACAAAGTGGGAAGAGTCAGGTCGAAGTTCATTCATAAAAGATAGATAGATAGATAGATCAGAATTTAACACTGGTTGCATGTGATTGGTTTATTCAATTTCACTTCACCGAACACGTCTCGCCCATTTAAGAGTCCCCAGGTTGACATGGCTTCCCTCTACCTATATCGCTGCCAAACTCGGGCCCATAGTCTTAGGTATTTGTGTAGTTTGAGATGCACAGGTTTAGTTTGCTTGTTTTGTTTAGTTTAGTTAAAGACATGTTTGTATTCAATCTTCGGAAATCTATCATTGTTTAATTCAAGAAAGAAGTATTAAAGTAAAAAAATCCACTTGGCATATCATCAGTTCACATAAGGTTGTTTGTACAAATGCTAGTCAGTTTCATTGCTTACCTGATTGCTATGACCACATGCTCACTTGAATTGCTTTGTAGGTAATGAATGTTTTAAGCACTCTGTTGTATAACCCATGCTTAGGTCATTTTATAGCAGATTTAAATAGCAAACTATGCTTTACTGACAAATCTTGTCATCTGATGACCTCAAATTATATGCACCTGTGCCAAATTAAGCAACCACAAGCATCATTGTAATAATACTGTATATATGGGCAGACCCAGGCAATGCAGCGTAAACTTCTCAGTGTGGTCATTTCTCAATGTCATTTCCCCAAAGTCAACACACACTGCCTGTCCATCACTACTCTTGGACTGTAAAGGCAGTAATCCAATGGTAAAGCATCCTGACACTCAGACTAGAAACATTACCCCATCGTGTGTGTCCAGTAAGGTAAGCCTACTCTGGAACATCCCATCTCCCCCACAGCACACTGATCACACTGCATTCCTTTTAGTGCCTATGATAAACCATAGCATTCTCAAATTACTCTTATCTCTATAATGCTCTCTGTTTAGGGATGTTCATGAACTATTTTACTGTTAACCAACAATCAGAATTTTAACCGATTGATATTGGTTAAAGGGTTAAAACATTGTTTAAAGTGTACAAACTTTAGTAGATATACTATAGTTTAAATTAAGGTATGTGCTGTCAGGACACAACAGCAGCTGTTATTTTGACAGTCATGTTATGTGTGCTTCCAATACAATCTGCTAGAGAAGAATTAACCAGTCATACTTCAAGTCTCCAATCACATTGATAACAAAGATAGAAGTTTTAAGAACACATTTTGTATGTAGGTATTGCATTTGAAGCATACTGTATTGGCTGTATTATTACCTATTTGGGCTATGAGACGATAAATGCACTATTTGAATATATAGTTATGAGGACAATCCACAATCTTAACCACAATAGTTCAATCCAGCATTGCACATTGCAATATTCAGGGATGCAAACAGCTTGATTTTTGGCGACTCTGTTTTTTTGGTTGACAAGTCAGCAGTCTTTCCCATGATTGTGGTTATGTCTACAAAACCAAACTAAGATTAAAAGATCAGAATACCAACATTTCTGTATTATAACATCTTTATTCTAATGTTTTCAGAAACTGATTTTTGGTTTTCATGAGCTGTCAGTTGAGTTCTCTTTTTCCACCGCACGTGTTTGCCCTCTGAATATTCATAGTTTTGTCATCTGTACCCATTTTGGCTGGTCATTTTTTAACCAAGCATAACAGCTAGGCTACACTGGGCCGCAACTAAAGCATTCCTTTAGTGGAGTGTAAAAATAGTTTTAGAAAACTAGTCTAATTGTAATGCAAAAAAATGTATCCATTCAAAAAACAGTTGTCTTCAAGCTCATCTACTGTAGGTGTTCTTTCAGAAAGCTATGATGAGCCTCTTCACTTTCTTCAGTTTTGTTGAGGTATTAACCATTCAGCGGATAGAGCATCATCTCTAATTACCGGTCTAGTGCCTCCTGTTTCCAGGTTGCAGTACAGTGTAGCTTTGCCTATCCTAATGCAAAGACAATTTTCATGTGTAAACTCTCGTTCCATCTGTTTAATTTGAACAACATCGCTATGATATCTGCACAAAATGTTATGTATTATATAACATAATACATTAACATAACATCTATGCAACAGGGTCCTGTTCATCCTGCTGATATCCCAGGACATTGCCACTCTGACTCTTCATCACAAGTAATCTCTCCACATTTTGTATTGCATTGTCTGATGTTACATCCCACTCATTCAGAGTGAGAGGGCAGCGAACATCACATTTGACAGTTATTGAGTGATTAAATGGAGTAGGGTGAACATGACATATAGACAAACAAGGATGCATACTATTTTGCACATGTTGTTTCGCTCATTGAAATTGGTTGTCAAATTACCTCCAGCTTCGTAGGCCTACCTATGGCCAAATCACAGCCACGGCAACATCCATGCCAATGCTACCAAGTTCACTCTTTGCGCCATATTGTTTAGTTAACCAGTATGACGAACCCAATATGCTGTGTTTAGGGTGTTTTTGTTTTTAGTACAAGAGATTTATACAGGTCGGACTGTGTATATTTAAGCAATAAACCCAGGAGAGGCTGTAGGTTACACTGATTTTAGAACAGCTAAGGGGCGTTAGTAGGCACCATGCGCAAGTTGTTCTAAAATCAGTGTAACCTACCGACTCGATAGACTTATTACTTTTCTACATACTGTATATCTGACAAGATTTAATAAAATAAAGGCACAGCATGAGAAATGTAACCATTTATTCATAGATAATCATTCTTCTGCCAAGAAATATATTTAATTTAGGGTTGCCAAGCAACGTTGAGACGCAGCAACTCTAACTTTTATATCAATTTGTGGTAGTGCAGTAAGGCGGGGATCACATCAGCTAGGCAAGCGGCAGATTTCGTATTGTTCTCTGTGGTTCGGCAGAACTTGGTTCAACTTTCAAACTGTAACGCGGGAGTATTCGATTGTCAGTTAAGGCAAACCGTTTGTGTTACCATAGGAACGAGATTGAATTTATTATGGTCTGAGTGTTGCGTTACACTTGCAGCTGCCGCTTGCCTCTGGCTATGAGATCCCAGCCTAATATAGAACTAAATGCGGTCAAGGTTTAGGGCTAGGGCCTGTGTCCACCAATCACGTTTTTTGCAGTGACAGCGCCCTCAACCTCATTTTCAGAGCGCTGTCACTCCCCGATTTGAGTCGCGTATGCTCAGATTGATAGGTTTTACGGCATAACGCCAAGGGATCCGACTGAAATCCATGAAATAATACACTTTTCTGTTTCAAAAACGTTTTAGCTATCTAAGATTGTTTGATTGCTAACTTTAGCAAATGCGACAGCCTTTGTTGTGCTTGATTGCTTACTTGTAATTGCTTACTTGCCAGCAGTGAAGAAACTTTGTTATGTAGGTCCATTTTTATTGACATTACAGAAGTCTCTCGCTAGCAGGCTACTTCAGCCTCTAATCTAGAATTGACATTAGAGATCATGCCGTGCAAATGTGATGCCTTACGCTAAATAATACATTACTGCTATGTAGGCTAATGTCATTATTTTGTGGCTAACAACACTGGTTTTCGCAAAGTAGCAAAGTGACGCATGCGCCACTCACATCCAGTAGCGACCAGTGATGCCAGTAACGCGTTAGTCTATTTTGACCACTTTTTTCGGTAACGAGTAATCTAACGCGCTACTATTTACAAACCAGTAATCAGATTAAAGTTACTTATCTAAGTCACTGTGCGTTACTATTTTTGTCATTTTCCTTAGTAAAAAGATATATTCTTTGCTTTCTTCTTGTCTCAGGGATTAACGTCATGTAGGCTATGCTCACGTTTTCAGCATGAGGACAACTCACATGTAAAACCACGCAGCAATACAAACGTAAACAATGGAGGGAGGAGAGATGCACATTTTATCTATACAGTCATTATTTTGAGTTTGTGTCAGCTAAACATGACAACATTAAGGTACATTGTACATTCTGTGCTGGTGACAAAGTGCTGTCTAGCTAGAGATCCCAAGTCTCCCGAAGTTTTGGGAGACTCCCACATATTGATATCCTGACGCCCGCAAATTACATAA
Source organism: Alosa alosa (assembly GCF_017589495.1). NCBI lineage: Eukaryota > Metazoa > Chordata > Actinopteri > Clupeiformes > Clupeidae > Alosa > Alosa alosa. The sequence goes on from NC_063190.1 coordinate 2,014,219, forward strand.
AATCTCCCGGAACCAAGAGCGAACAAGAGCACGCAAGACCGGACTTCAAATCGCTTGTGCATCTGAGTTTAACGCGCACACAACGGAGAGGGAGAGAGAGAGGAGTGGTGCGTGTGTGCCTGCAAGCGCATCCAAGACAGAGAGCATGGTCTGTTTTGCTAAATCAACCAATCAGTTTTCAGTGTAGGTGGGCTTAGCTTATATATCTCTTTTCTCCCGAACTTAATCAGTTCAATTAGTGTATCTAGGAACAGGAGTGTCATGGCAGTCAGTGCCCCTCAAAAAGGAACATTTAAGACCCATTTCACATCAGACTACAAAAAGTGTACCCAATTGTCTCATAAGAGTAAAACATAATGATAGTCTTGCACACTGCACTGTTTGTAACAGTGACTTTAGCATTGCTCACGGCGGGTTAAATGATTGCAAAAGACTTGTTGAGGCGAGTTTAACAAGTGTAATTTCATTTGCATATTACTCAGGCCTATACTAGATGGCTAGTTGCCAAGGCTACATGAAAAGGCTAAACTACCAAAACCTACTTATTTTACTAGGTAAATAGGCCTTCCTTATTTGGTGTACTGACTAGACATGATTGAACAAACATCTGAATTTCAGTATCTAAGTAGGTTAGGTTGGAATGTCTGCTATACATTGTTGGCATTACTGTTAAAATGCACTTCCAGTATAGTGAGTATTGGCAAAACCGGTTATCATTTTTATGTTGAGGCGGTGGGGGTGTTGTCGGCAGCTGCTGAAAGTAACTAATAAAGTAACTTGTAATCTAACTTAGTTACTTTTAAAATCAAGTAATCAGTAAAGTAAGTAATCAGTAATCAGATTACTTTTTCAAGGTAACTGTGGCAACACTGGTAGCGACTCACATCGGGGAATGACAGCGCTTCGATCAAGTGTTCATTGTTGCTATGTTACCAAAACCGTCTTTTTGGAACGTTGCCTAATGCTAACTACCGTAACTAGCTAACTGAAATGCAGGGCTTTCAAGTGTCATGCATTGAGCGTGACAGTCACTCATTTCAGTCTTTTGTCATGCTCTCCCGCCACACATTGTATTTCTCACGCAGAAAAACTATTTATAATATATTTAATATGCCGTAGCGCCCAAAATGTCTTTGGCCGCACTACTCTCACTATGGAACCGGCAGGAATCAAGCGTGTCTCCCCTGGAGTTGAGCCTGCCACTTATCAGCCAGTCAAAAATAACGAAAGGGGCTACACAATAGCCAATCAGATAATAGCACTATTGTATCTGGGTAAGATTTAACACAACAACCAATGAAAAACGCGTATTCTGGAATTGTTCCAGTGAATCTACCTACTTCCGAAAGTTTTGTTCATCTTTAGAGAAAACCACTGGAGCTTTGAGCATCAGTTTCAGTACAGAATAAGTCATCTTTTAATGTTACAACAAATCCACAACTTGTTTGACACAAACAATGACAACATGACTGCTGCTAGAGAATGTTTCCCAGATAATTAGCATCAGTTGTTTATAAGTGTATCTGTAACTTAGTCAACAGTTTTACAGCCTATTCACTGTCAACACTTGCTCAGAACAAGTAGCCCAGTCTAGGTTATTTAGCACTAAATAAAGTAAAGTGTATTGCATATTGTTATAGGTGACTTTTAAAATCATGTCATATTATATAATTATATCCTGACCATGGATGCATTAATCATTGCATCTGTCTTTCAAAAATGTCTGATGTCCACAAATCCTCTCATTCACCCTAAGAGGAAAGCCCCTTGGTTAGTGGATGCTCAGGTGGTGGAGAATAGGGTAGGCCCATTGTTGAATTTTCAGTGCCATGTGTCAAATCTTTTCCTCTGCAAATCTGAGCAATTATAAATTATACTTTTGCCCCATTTTGACTTAGAAGGGCATTGTTCGTACATACTTTAGCCGATAATCAAATGCCTGATTTCTTTGGTAAGCTGAGACACTGTAGTTACTGTATTTGGAAAACAATTAGAATAACTGTGTGATGTACTGACACAGAGTTACAGAGGTTAGAATATTCTTTTCTTTTTCTACCGGATAACAAGCATCTCTGAACTGACCACAATTCAGCCCTCTAGGTCTTGACTTGATAGGATTTGAGTCCTAGCATGAGGTCTTGTGAAGCTGTGTGCAAAAGTAGATCAATATAGAATGACAATATGAGTACTTTGGACCATTATTTGCCAAGGTATGCTTCATGCATTTTTGTAAAATGCCCTATGGAAACTCCCCATAATACTTTTGGTTATCCAAAATGCATACTGATAATTAAATGCTTACGTCAAATGAAAGGTAACACTCAAATTAGGCCTCAAATGAAAGGTAACACTGAGGTTTCATGCTTGCATTTGGATTGTACTTCAGGGGTTCTGATATGGAATGACTACACTAAATATGGAATAATTACACCACAATCACAGAGAGTCACTGCTCAGCTAACCTAGAGTATCTCATGGTTGAGTGTAGACCTTTCTATCTGCCCAGAGAGTTTACATCAACAAGCAGCCTATATACGACCGGATGCTAATACTAAGCTTACCATGAAAGAACTTCTGCTATCAGTAAACAACAAACTCCGCTGCCCGAGGCAGCCTTCATTGTTGCAGGTGACTCAAATTTAAAAACTGTCCTGCCCAAATTTCATCAAAATGCATCATACCCCACAAGAGGAGATAATATTTTAGACCATGTCTACACAAACATAGCTGATGCCTACAAAGCCGCTCCCTTCCCCCACCTAGGACACTCAGATCACCTCACATTGTTTCTACTGCCCAAGTATTCAGCACTCATCAAACGTGTGAAACCAACAGTAAGAACAGTCAAAGTGTGGCCAGAGGGACCTGACTCGGCACTTTTGAAAACACTGACTGGAGAGTGTTCGAAACTCAGGCCACCTATGACTTCCACACAGACAGTGATTCATATGCCTCCTCCGTTTTGGACTGTATCAACTCCAACATCAACAGTGTCACCACCCTCAAACGGATTATGACTTTCGAGACATCGCATTCAGATCTGGTGATGCTCAAGCCTATAGCTCATCAAGGGCTAATCTGAAAAGGGGCATCAAAAGGGCCAAGCACAACCACAAGCTAAAGATTGAGGATCATTTCAAGAACAACTCTGACCCCCAACGCATGTGGCAAGGCATCCAGGCCATCACAGATTAGAAAACTACTAACTCCGCCCCCCCTGTCACCGACACCTCCCTGCCTGATGAGCTGAACCACTTCTATGGCCGCTTTGGTAGGGACAATAAGGAGGTGGCCATTAAGGCTGTGGTCTCTGCAGATCACCAGCCCCTCACACTCTCTACCACCAATGTGTGTGCGGCACTGAGCAGGACTAATGCACGTAAGGCTGCTGGTCCTGATGGTATCCCCGGACTCGTACTCAGGGCCTGTGCAGTGCAGCTGACTGAGGTTTGGACTGACATATTTAACCTGTCACTAGTCCCGGCAGCTGTCCCCGCATGCTTTAAAACCACCTCCATCGTGCCGGTGCCAAAACACTCCACTGCAACAAGCCTTAATGACTTCCATTTAGTTGCACTCACCCCCATCATTATGAAGTGCTTTGAGAGGCTGGTCCTGGCCCACCTCAAGACCTGCTTACCACCCTCACTGGACCCCTTCCAATTCGCCTAACGTCAGAACAGGAGCACAAAGGATGCCATCTACGGCACTTCACTCTGCCCTGTCCCACCTTGACAATAGCAACACCTATGTGAGAATGCTGTTCACTGACTTTAGTTCAGCATTCAACACCATCATCCCCTCCAAATTGGTCACCAAACTCAGTGAACTGGGCATCAATACCTCTCTCTGTAACTTGATTCTGGACTTCCTAACCAACAGACCTCAGTCTATTAGGTTAGATAATCACACCTCCTCAACCATCACCTTGAACACCGGCGTACCACAGGGATGTATGCTGACCCTCTCCTTTACTCCCTCTTCACCCACGACTGCACACCTGTACATGGCTTTAACATCATTGTCAAGTTTGCAGACGACACTACGGTGATTGGTCTCATCAGCAACAATGATGAGATGGCCTACAGGGAGGAGGTCCAGCACCTAACACCGTGGTGCACTGATAACAACCTGGCTCTCAACACCAAGAAGACCAAAGAGCTCATTGTGGACTTCAGGACTTCAGTCTAAAGCAGTGTTTCTCAAACTTTTTCAGACCAAGGACCACTTAACCAATAAAAAAAAACTCACGGACCACCTAGCTGAAATAAAAACCAGTAGACCTACTTCAGCAGTATATTACACAATAGGCCTACTCGCTGAACCACCTTGTTTATTGTCTTTGAACCTTGCTTATTGTGTCAGGATTCATATGATTTAAACTGGCGTAGCTTACATAGGCAGTGTTGCAGAACTGTTTGGAATTACATACAAGTTGGTTCAATATGGCAAACAACTCATCTATATTATATTTTACTACATCTGCTCGCGGACCACCAGTGGTCCCCGGACCACACTTTGAGAAACACTGGTCTAAAGCTAGCACACACACACCTATTCTCATCAACGGGACTGAGGTGGAGCATGTCACCAGCTCCAAGTGTCTGGGTGTCCACATCTCTGAAGACCTCTCTTGGACCCTCAACACCTCTACCCTGATCAAAAAGGCACACCAGCGTCTCTTCTTTCTGAGGAGACTAAAGAAGGTCCATCTGTCTCCTCAGATCCTGATCCTTCTACCGCTGCACCATCGAGAGCATCACTGTGTCACTTTTTTGTATGGCAACTGCTCTGCCCACGACCGGAAAGCACTGCAGAGGGTGGTGAAAACTGCCCAACACATCACTGGTTCCTCACTCCCCTCCATCGAAGCCATCCAGGGCAAGGCACGCAGCATCATCAAAGACTGTTCTCACCCCAACCACAGACTGTTCACCCCACTCCCCTCCGGGAGGCGTTACAGGTCCCTCCGCAGCCAAACCAGCAGGTTCAGAGGAAGCTTCTTTCCTGCGGCTGTCACCCTACTGAACTCTAGCTCTGCATCCCGGTAACATCCAACAAACTAGCCCCCATCACCCCCCGCCCTGCCTGATGCCTCCTTGCCTGTGCCTGTCGAGGTTTCTACAACCATGGCAACCTTGACAGGGACAACAAGGAGGCGGATATCCCCTAGCCCCCCGCCCCCAACACCTGCACTACCCTATACCACCCATAGTGTCTATTCATTTAAAAATGTACATACTGTAATTACACTTATATAGCCATATTCTTCTGCTCTTAGTTCTGCACATACACTTATTCTTAATACTATTATAATGGTACTGTTTCTGCATTACAATGGTACAGTTACCACAGTGCGCATAGCTGTATATACTGTACATATCTGTATATATGGTTCATACTAAATATACATATTTATTCAGTTTTTCTGTAACATATTCTGTAACACAATACACTGCATATATCTATATTGTTCTTACTACTACTATAATGGTACTGCCATTACATTGCACAATGCACATGTCTGTACATGTTGTTCATACATTGTTCATATTACATAGCTATATTTATTCTGCTCTTATAAGGTAACTGCTAATACACTGCACATATTTATATTTAATTTATACTACTCTAAACCACCTTCTGCAAAACAACTGTATACTACTGTCTACACGGCACTATTTTTCTTGTCCTGCCTATGCACCACCTGTCTATACTTCTATACTATTTATATCACTTTTCTGCTTTTTTTGCACTTCTGGTTGGACACAAATTGCATTACGTTGTCTCTATACTTGTACTCTGCACAATGACAATAAAGTGGAATTTAATTTAATCTAATCTAATCGAAGAAAGAATCATGAGGAAAATAAAAACAGCCCGCCTTGGGCAATATTCATATAAACTTTGGGTAGAGCCAGAGAGGGTGTTTATGGTCATGATTTCAAGCTATTTGGAAGAGCTGTGTCATGGAAGTGTGGAAGTGTATTGGCAAATTATTACATTATTAGCTTTATTACAATAAAATTATTACGTTATTGGTCGTTATTACGTTATTGGACGGCTCTTCATAATGCTGCAGAATGCTCCATTCACTTGAATGGGCCTTTCCAATGTTCGGTGGTCTGCTAATTCTCAATAACAGACCGTTGCTAAGTATAACAGACTGCTGTCAAGGAAAATGGGCTTTGTGCTTCTAATTCACGTCTTTCATATCACTACGCAAGGACTGGAACTTCATTCAAAAGTGAAAGCAGACGGTTGATCAGCTGTGTTCTAAAGAATGTTTGATTGAAGTTCAGTGTGTGCTGTTGCAAACTATTTGTTTCTCAGCAAATGCCACGATGAAACGGTAACAAATAGGCTATAGCCTTGGCTATGTAGGCTAAAGAGTCATATTGTGGGGAGGTTATTGTTTCTTTTTAGCAAGTAGCCGTGTAATAAGCGGGATAATATCTGTCTATAGATAATATCTTGTTCTTTCTGCCTTGAAGAGATCTATTTCCCGATAATGACCGGCGTTCTATACATTATCCCTTACTTATTTATCGGCTACAAGCCCTAATTATAAATGGCCACAGCAACGAAGAGGAATGAAGAGCTACGAACAGGAATGATTAAAGAATTTGCTGGTACTTGTTGGTGCCCTCGTCAAGGGTTTTCGTTTTGTTTGTTTATGTTGCTGATTGGATCATAAATGATTACTGAAGAGTTTGTTGGTATTTGTCAGTGCCGGCATCAAGGGCTTGCGTTTGTCTGGTTATGTTGCTGATCGGATCATAAAATGGCCACAGCAACGAAGAGGAACGACCAAAGAATTTGTCGGTATTTGTTTGTGAAGGGGGGTGGGTCAAGGACACCATACCACTGTTCAGCCTTCTGGAGGTGCGTGGGTCTAATTCAGTGTTTCTCAAACTTTTTTTCTGGGGACCCACTTTTTTGGTTGGGAAATATTTTTGAAATAAACTTTGCAGGGATGTGATGAAGGCCTACTGTTTAATACATGAGATCACAAGAGTGCCTCCCAATCAGACGTTTCAGCGATTTCGCTCAGAAATCTCAAAGGCATAATACTGTCGCGATCGAGGCGCCTGTCCCATACTCAAGTTTTTTTGGTGAATGTAGTAATCTTATTTGCTAGGTGAGGTAGGTGCTTGTCTTTGCCTTGTAACTGCACATTTAACTCAAATGTATCGCAAAGATATATCAAATATATCGCTAAGATAGGCCAGCTTTGTCAAGAAATGTTCATTAGTGAACGTGCTTGCAGATTCAAACATGCGCTCTTCCTCCAAGAAGAGGCTTCGAGCTCAAACATGCGCGACAGCACTTTACCTCGGAAAGCCACCTTGCCTTGCTGTGAAACAGTACAGCCTTTGGTCAGCTACCATCTCTTCAAGCAGTCGCGAGAATAGATAGCCAGCTTTTAAGGGCGGGTTTTGATGAAATTCACCACTCTCACAACAACGTTCAAAATTTCATATAGGTCGGGACTAGCTAAGCTGCCTTGACACGAGCGCTTCCCTGTGAATAACACAGTGCGTCCATTGCGCATCGGGTGCTACCTGGGCCCAGGCTACAGATAAAAAAATAAATAAAAAAACTCTTGTTTTTCACATCAGTTCGTGCCCCACCTGGCATGTCTCCGCGACCCACAGTTTGTGAAACGCTGGTCTAATTCAATGGAACAACCATGAGGGAGGGTGTCTGCTTTATAACCCCAGTGAAATGAATTCCATGGCTGTTCTGTTGGTGATGTTTTTTGCCCCCAAAGGTTGATTTGTTAGATTTTGTTTTTGACATAGGCTTGGTTGTAGATTGACCGTTGTGTGAAATTCCCGACCTATAGCACTAGGAATTTAACATCCCTCTCATCCAAAATAAGAACAATGTCAGTTTGTATGTGTCTAAAATCACTTAAATTATCATTATCTTATTATTAAATTATCTAATTAAATTAAATTTGTATTTAGTGTTAAAGCCAAAAATGGAGTTACAAATGTTCCTATGATTTTAAAACAAGATTGTATAAATTGTACCCGAAAATATCAGAAATCATCATGTATGCATTAGTAATGGTATTTAGTATTATACTGCTAGCATCACCTGGTTTAGTGAAGGGATGGAACAAATGTATGGGCAATTAACTCTAATTAAACCTCAAATTAAACTAAATCCCAATTTAAAGATCTGCTTCCAGAAGCATTTCCAAGTGTGCAGATCTGCTTCAATAACAAAAATACTTCAATTTATTATAAGAGTTCTAAGGATCTCTTAAATTGTGTATGGGCCTACAATATGAATACAATACTGATCATTGTAATATTCAGCAATTAACCCTTTAATGCGCAAGGTAGGCTTACGCCTTCTAAACTGTAACCGGGTCAAAAATGACCCGCATTCATTTCCTATGGTAACTCATGCAGTTGTCTGTTTATTTGCTAAATTTTAACAAATATATGTATTTCATCCTTCAATATGTCAGATATCCATACATATAACATAAATAACTTGTTTGTGATCACTGCAAATCATATTTTTTATTTTCCCTTTTTAACATTATAAACAAACACGGTTTTTGCTACATCCAGTTTTTAGACATGGGTCAAAAATGACCCACATTCATTTCTTATGCTATTTCATACAGTTTGTGTGTTCCTTTCCTATATTTATTGAAAACAATTTATTTTATGATTCAATATTGCTTGTATTTATCAAATAGCTGATTTTTGATTGCTACATTCCTGTCTTATTTTCTGAAATAAACATTTTCTATTACTACATCAAGTTGATGTGTGAGAGCCAAAAAAGACCCATGCATTCAAGTCTGTTTTGTTGTTCAATAAAACCTACTATAACACATTTTTTGTTAAAACAATAATCTTAGAATAATGTTCTTATACTTAATCTAGTGTTTTCATCCAAATAGTAATATAAGTTTATTTCTCAATTTGTCACATGTTAAAACCACAGATAACTAATAGCACATGTTGGACTGTACTATATCTAGTATTGTGAACTGTAGTGAACGTCACCAAAGTGTAGTTAATTCACATGGGAATAGGAAATAATTATCAATCACATGGCCACCCACCATTTGATATTTCATGTCTTATATGCCACACATAAATGACCACCATGTTTGTGTTCCTTGCACATACAGTAGGCCTGGTGCACTTCATGCAACAGTTTCCTGCTTTTGGTGTCATTAGTAGCTGGTCAGATCTCTTCCTTTTCTCTTGGCCATCATGTCTGATATCATATTGTGAATGTGGTTTCTTTGTCCTACATCTTTTCATATCCATATGGCTCTAAGTCATATGTGCCCTTCATGCATGCACATATGTGTCATGAGACTACTTTGCCCAGCTCCATTTTGAACATCTACCGTAACTCCATCAATAAAAGCAGAGTTGATCAGTTAAACCGGTATTGGTATTGAGGGTGACAACATGCAACACCCTGGACCAGGGAACCATGAGCCATATTTATGGTCTCGGCATAGATGAGTAGCACCTACTAATGAAAGCAGAGATAGAGATAGCCAATGTGTCCGTAGTACTCTCGTCGAATGTACTGGATATTACTACCTTTGATGCCTATACTAGCTGCACCATACCCTGATAATGAATAATATGATGGGCAAAGAGCTTGTCAATGTCACACAGGAAGAGCCGTGTGGAGCTCACTACCTTATTCCAAACACATAGCCTGAATCCCAAGACCCCCTAAGCCGTGAACCCTAAAAAACAGAACTGACATCAATTTCATGTTTGGCCTGATTGGAGTTAAGTCTTTGAGGAATCAGGGCTGAAGGGGGATATTGAGATCCAGCCATTTTACTTACAATTAAAATGTGTGGGAAAGGAAACAGAGCCACAGAAGGGCATCAGAGAGGAAGAGCTGCACAGAAACCAAGAATACTAAAAGTTGGAAGCTGTGTTTCCAATGCACTACTTAAACCACTTTTTGTAAAAAAGAAAAAATGGAAAAAATAAAATAGAGATATGTGATGGTCTAAAACAAGTCAATTGAGGAATTCATGGAATACTGGATGATGAAATCAATTTATCGCAAATACATTCAACATTTTAACTCATCCTGGTCACTTTGACCCAGGTTATGCATTAAAGTTAATAATGCTGATATAAAAAGTAATTTTCTTTTTTAAATATATTTTTGGCACACAAACCTGGGTCCTGTGGGCACTCGGACAAGAATGTTGTGTGGACGCTGTGGCCACTTACGTTACAGCCCCTCCATATAATCATTTTGTGACTGCTGCAATTCCCTTTCTGGATTGGTAACAGAGTTACAGATTTTAACCTGATCTAATGATCCTGATGGACCTAAAGTGATCTTTCCACTAATATGAATTACAGCACTGCTTTATAGTATTAGTCATGTCATTTTATATAAGTGAAGTTTTAAGCAAGTGCTCCACCAGCCATCATGACCACTTTCTACCGAGGCACCATTGATAGCATCCTCTACAGCTGTATCGCTGTGTGGGGCGGAAGCTGCACTGAATACAACAGGAAAGCCCTGCAGGGCATAGTGAACACAGCTGGAAGGATTATTGGTGCTTCACTCCCCTCCCTGAAAGACATTTACACCACCCACCTCACCCGCAAGGCGACCACAATTGTGAGTGATGCAAGTCACCCCGCTCACAATTTGTTTGATCTACTGCCCTCTGGGAAGAGGTACAGAAGCCTGCACTCCCGCACCACCAGACTCACCAGCTGCTCAACAGCTTCATACACCAGGCTGTTAGGATGCTGAACTCTCTCCCCCCTCAGCTACATAACATCCTGGACTTTGGACCCACAATGGCTGTCTTGGACTACTCCACTTGTACACTTGCACACTTTGCCACTTGTTGTTGTTGTCCTGTTGTCCTGAAAACACAACACTTCTGCTGCTCTTACATAACTTGCACCACTATGCCACTTGCTTACTTAGGTCAAACAGAACTACCTCAGCCATTTATTGGCCTGACTTTGCACTATTATATTGACTGTCTATGCACAATTGCACAATTTCAACCCAATTTTGCTGCTCTGATTTCTTCATTGTATGTGCCTTCTTATTTACTTTTTATTGTTTACTTGAATGTTATGTTTGTCTGTGGACTTAATTGGTAAAATATGTCTTGTCTTCGTGGGATAGTGAGAAACGTAATTTCGATCTCTTTGTATGTCTTGGCATGTGAAGAAATTGACAATAAAGCAGACTTTGACTTTGACATAAGCCATCAGAGAACTGTGGAAACACACAACTTAATTGTAAAAAGTGCAGGAAATTTGAGATATTCTCACGCGAGAGTTAGTCTCTGAAGAGTAACCATTTAGTAACAGAGTAACAGTGCCTAAAGCTTGTCTCTCTCTCTCTCTCTCTCTCTGTGTGTGTGGTGTGTTTTGAGGGTAAATGCTTGTGCCTCACTGCTGCTTTCTTGTGCTGAATATTGCATAACTTGTTCAACTCAGTACCAGTACAGAAGTTGAGACTGCAGCTCCTTCTAAGGTGACAGGATTGTCAGGAGGAGTGACCATGGTAATGGACACCAGCTGGCTTGGCTGTCTGTCTACCATCATGTCTGTTTCAGACTCACTTTCTCCCTTGCTTCCAATTATACAGTGGCTTACAAAAGCATTTCCCTCAGTCTGAGATCTGCCACTTTTGAGGTAGTCTGACAAGCCTTGACATTTTAAAAGCATGCTTGTCAACTAGCCTCATCAGTTTATCCATGAAGACTTGTATAACTTGACAAAGTGCCACATATTGTATTATGCCATAAACCTATTTTTATATTTCATGTGGCGTTTTGAAGTGTTAGACCTTTGGAATGTCATTTTTTTTTTTTTTTTTCAAGTCAGTGGCCTACATAGTTAGTATTCCTGAGTATTACTGTCTGTGACAGCACATACATTTGCTTCACCATTTCATAACTTGTGGCAAGTCTGCCTGGGATGGTTATGCTCTTATAATTGTAATTTCACTCTTAATGGAGAAAATGAACAGGATTTTTACTATTGGAACCGGAGTGAAAGGTCACAGTTCTTTATTCTTTATTAGGATCCCATTAACTTCCCCAAAAAAGGGTCGCTAGTCTCCCTGGGGTCCTGTAGTAAAAAAAAATAAATAATAATAAAATGTTTAGTCATCAACATTACAAGTGTCGAAATATTACATTGGAATTACATCTCATTTGTATTAAAACAAAATCAAATTTAAAATCACAATAATGACAAAAAGACAAAGTGAAGCTAACACATAGTGACTTATATGCCTGACTCTAACTTAAGAAAATGTTGCCTTAGTGACTTCTTATATCTGATACAGTTCTCAATGTTAATATCCAAAGAGAGCCTATTCCATATAACAGAGCCCCTGTAGAGGACAGTTCTTGTCACAGTTTGTGCATGGTACTGGGACACCCAAAAACCCATTTGTCACTTGTCATGTTCCATACCTATGGCAATCACCTGCCAGTATCAGCCAACTGGAAAAGAACTGAGAAGTTTTTTTCCAAATTACATTAGGCCTATGTATAAATCTCAAAAGATGATACTTACATTTTGATTCTACAGTTAGCCATGATAACTTTGTGTGTATCTCAGATACATTTGTTCAAAATGAGCAGTGTAAAGCTAACCTTGCTGCTCTATTCAGAGCAACCTGGAGTTTCTTAAGGTGTTTCCCGGCAGCACTTGACCAAACAACTGGGCAGTAATCCAAATATGACAGCACAATTTACCTATATTGTCTTGGTAGTGTATAGGTCTAATTGAGTGCCTGTCACTTTAAGACGTTCGTGAGGGAACCCTTGCAATTGTAACACAGTTAAAAGGCTGCTGATGTGTGGATGCAATTCATAACGTTTTCTATGTAGTTAGTTAAAATAAAGGTTCGTACTTCTTAGAACAAGCACTTTTGAGTCTTGGAAAACACTTTTCCATTTACATCGGGATTTTGCAAACATTCAGTGTCAGAGTCAATAAAATGAGCCCTGCATGATTAACTAAATTGACAAGCAGCTGTAAGTAAGCATGCTAAACTCGACATCCAAACAGTATTCTAAAGTTAGCTTTGAGATACTGTTTGATTGCATAACTTAACTTAGTAGGCCTACATTGAGGAGACTATGTTGTGATAAGACCTTAGCAGAGTTAAATTTAATGCAGCAGTTTTGAACAAATTTGCGCAGCATTGTCCCAATGCTAAGCGGATTTAATAGCAATTTAGCCCGCAGTCTTCTATGCAATGCTTATGTGGCAACAACAATCCTTCAACAATCATTAATGTTTTGTTAATTGCACATGCAGAGGAGGGGCAGCAGGCTCGTTACGAGAGAGAGAGAGAGCGGGGCGGGGCAAGGAAGGGCTGCGTGCATGAAAAGCAGCTTAATGAAAGGATTTTATCTTATCTTTAATTTAATTTAAAGGGGAACTTGGCAACTATTTCAACGTAATAAACCCGTTTAGAAATCATTTGGATGGTTAAATGACCTGTTCCGGTGAAAATGGTGACTTTTCCCGCTGCCCCTAGCGTCCCCAGGCGGAAAACCAACCTTGCAACATTGAGACTACCGTCCCGGAAAGAGAACTGAGAAACAAGAAACTCGTTTTAAATCGTGTTTCTTACCTTGTAACATATACATTGTCTGCCAAACTTATGCTAACCGTTTTGCTAGCTTGTAAACAAATCCATGTGCTTTATCGTTACCTTTTTCCACAGTTTGAAATAGCATAATGCACAATTTCTCCAGCAGAGGCGGAAATCCTGCCAAGTTTCCCTTTAAATAGTACAACATAGAATATTAATGATGTTTGATTTTGTGGCGCCCCGCCACAGATTAGTCAACGTATGAGAAACACTGAGCTCAGTATCAAGATGTTCTTCCAGCTCCACTACAGTGTGTTATGTAGTAAATAAGGTAGAGTCATCAGCATACATCACCACATTAGCATTTCCAACAACTGATGGTAAGTCATTAATAAAAATTGAAAATAGAAGAGGACCCAAGCAGCAACCCTGTGGAACGCTACAAGATACTGTTTTTCTATCTGAAAAACTTCCATTGAAAAATACTTGCTGACTCCTACTGGAGAGATAACTTTTCAACCAAGCAATCGCTAAGGGTGAGAAACCATACTTTTCAAGCTTTGAAATCAAGATACTATGGTCAATAACATCAAAAGCTGCTGTAAAATCTAAGAGCACAGCTCTGAGTAGTTTTCCAGCATCCATGTATGTTAACCACAAATCTGTCATATGCATTAATGATGTGTTTGTGGAATGTCCTGGTCTATAAGCATGCTAAGCAAAGCTAACTTTTGATTAAAATTTTGATTAAAATATGATTAAAATGTATTTTCTCAAATATTTTAGAAAGTGCAGGGAGTAGACTGATGGGCCTGCAATTAGAGCCAGTGAAATCAGCCCTTGTGTCTTTTGGCAAGGGTATGATTTTAGACTCTTTCCATAGCTCTGGACAGGTACCACTAAGTATACATCTGTTAAAAATATGACATATTGGTTGACAGAGTAGTCCGCCATTTTTAAGAACTTTCCATTAAGATCATCACTTCCTGGAGATGTATCATTAGAAATTGAAATAAGCATTTTTTCTTGATTCACTGTGTCAAATGTAAAACCACAAGATTTCCCTCCCCCTCATAATACAGATAGAAATACAGTGTGTTGGATCACCATCAAGTAATGGTATTTTAGATCTTAGGTCATCTACTTTTGGTGAAAAAGTCATTAAAATAATTGGCTATCTCATATGGCTTGGTGATAAAGTGGCCGTCAGATTCCACATACTTTTGAGACTGCCTTGCCTTCCTGCACATGATGTCATTTAAGGTCATCCATAGTTTTTTAGTATCATTTGAAGAGGTACGAAACTACGAATCCTCTCTTTAAAATAAGTATTTTTCTTAATATGATTTAGCTTGGTGACTTTCCTTAGCTTGCAATAGCAGTTTCTATCAGCAGTGTGACCTGATTTTTGAGCGACTGCTTTGACTTTATCCCTTTCCAGCATTAGTGCTCTCAACTCTTTATCAATCCATGGTGCACTACTATTCTTTATAGACTTTTTTCTTAGTGGAACATGCTTGTTAGCTAGCCTCATCAGTCAGGTCAGACTCACGTCAGACCACTGCACAGCATTGACATCATTCATAAAAGCGACCACATCAAATCTCCTCTATGACCTGCGATGTACCGTAACACCAGATTTGGGGATTTTATTCATTCTTGTTAAGGCAATCAAATTATGGTCACTACATCCCACGGCCACTGAAACAGCCTGTGAGCAATGTTTCTGTATATTAGTGAAAATGTAGTCAATACAACTTGACTTCTTAGCACTCGCAGTGGTGTTAGAAATTCTAGTTTCATCATCACTTGATCACAAAGATTGCAAACATCAGCCATAGAACTAAGCTTTTTACAACTAAGCTTTTTACGTTGTGGGCAGTTTTTTGAAAACCAGTCAATGTTTTTTCCAGAAGAAAAATATCTTTGTTTTCGTCAGTTATGTCTATATTTTCACATATCCTATCCAAATAGGTCACATTGGCATTAGGTGGTCTATAGCAACACCCAACCAGAAAAGGCTTACAGTGTGGAAGTAGAATCTGAAGCCATATTAATTCAATATCAGTATTCATCAAATAGTGTCACAGAAAAGTGATCCTTGACATATAATGCAACTCCACCCCCATATGTATATATCTGTCACAGTCTTTTCTGAAGAGCTTATATCCAGCTCAGAATCTTCAAATGTTATGTCCAGGTGAGTTTCTGAAAGCGCCAGAACATTATTTGAGGAACAAATCATAGAAAATTCATCTTTGTTTCTAAGGCTACATATATTTAGATGAGCTAAGATGAGCTAAGATCAATCCTATCTTTGGTAAATTTAGAGACATATTTTTGTTTCCCTATGGGGACACAGCACAGCTTAAACATATTCTCAATATAATACAAATTATGGGTTTTGCACATTTAGAATTATGGTTGGCTTTGATTGTCATTAGAGATTTGACATCCCTCGGTGTAATGACCAACTTATCATACTTCAGATTGGCTTTGTCGCCTCGGTCACAAGCAGCTTTTAACTTAGGCAGTAATTCTTTCCTCCTCAATTGATAGATAGATAGATATATAGATAGATAGATACTTTATTGATCCCCGGGGGAAATTCAAGGTCTCAGTAGCATACAGACATCACACACACTAAATCAATTCTAAAAACAGTATCCACATAGTGGGTGATTAATCAAGAGGCGCTTGCAATGACCGAGGCAGGTACCAAGCCTGTGATTCTCTGTGCATAATAAGGTAAGGTAAGGTGCTCTGTGTGAGTGAGTGTCATGGTGATGGTGCAAAAGAGTCCAACAGTGCAAGAATAAAGTCTAGAGAATGGCATACAATAAATATGGACATATCAGCCCGTAGGCAAGGTAATATAGAAAAAACTATATCTTTATCTCTCTCTCTCTCTCTCTCTCTCTATATATATATATATATATATATATATATATATATATATATATATATATATATATATATATATATATATATATATATATATTAATAAAAAGGTATAAGTGTGGCCACAATTCGGCTGTGGCATGGAGGGAGGGCTTGTGCATATGTGCTAATATAGCACGCAAACAGTGAGGCAGTAAGACAGTGGTAAAAAGTGGCTAGTGGACAGGCAGTATCCAAACATGGAGGGGGTGAAGAGGCAGACAGACTATGTGGAGAAGTTTCTCTCTCCTCTTCCCTTAAGTGAAGCATTGAACAGTTCAATGGCCCTGGGGACAAATTACTTCCTCAGTCTGTCTGTTGTGCAAGGCAGTGAGCGAAGTCTCCAGCTGATCAGGCTCTTCTGCTTTACAATAGTGCTGTGGAGTGGATGACACTCATTGTCCAAGATGTTGATCAGTTTGTCCAGGGTCCTTTTGTCAGATATTGAAGTGATGCACTCCAGTTCAGCTCCCACTACAGAGCCAGCTTTCCTTACCAGCCTGTCAAGTCGCCCCGCATCCTTCTTCTTTGTGCTTCCTCCCCAGCATACCACTGCATAAAAGAGGACGCTGGCAACAACAGACTGGTAGAACATCCTGAGGAGCTTGCTGCACACATTGAAGGACTGCAGCCTCCTCAGGAAGTACAGCCTGCTCTGCCCTTTCTTGTAGAGTGCGTCAGTTTTGGCTGACTAGTCCAGTTTATTGTCCAGGTGGAGACCCAGATACTTGTAGGTGCTTACCACCTCCACATTGACCCTATCAATGGAGACTGGTAGCAGAATGGGCTTAGACCTGCGGAAATCCACCACCATCTCCTTGGTCTTTGAAGTGTTGAGTTGAAGGTGATTGAGTTTGCACCATTGCACAAAGTCCTCCACCAGGCTCCTGTACGGTTTCGGAGAAGTCTTCATTGATGTAAATGTTTGTGCCTTTCAATTTCTTGACAGAGGAAAGAATATGCTGTCTGTCTTTAAAACATAGAAGCTTTACCATGATTTTCCGAGACCTCCCCCCGGCCTGATACTGACCAATTGTTTGTGCATGTTCAATCTCCATGTAGATTTTGTGCCATCTAGGCCAAGCCTGCTTGATAACAGATCTCGAACTTTCACCTCTGATTCAGTCCAGCTTTCTCCTTTTGTGTCAGCAATTCCATCAATTAGAATTATTCCTCCTGCACTGATTTTCAATGTAGTCCATCTTAGAGACCATTCCCTCCATTTCTTGCTTTAAGTTCCCAATGTGTTCAATCAACTCCATCTTTGCCTCCATCTCTTTGAATACCCCACTAGTCCCATCAAATTTATTTTGAGTAAACTCCAGACTGGTCTTCAACTTCTGCACATCTCTAATGACCCCATCCAGTCTTTTGTTTGTACCGTCCATGATTATTTGAATGAAAACCTTAAAGTTGAAATATCATTAGAACTCTTCCAACAACTGGGAAAGCACACTCATTGTGACCACTGAGTCCTCCTCACCAGGAGATGTTAGTTGGGGAGGCATGATCTATCAGCAAGATGAACCAGAAATAGTACTTTCTTGTTGGATGTCAGCCACCAAGCTTGAATTTTGTTTAGTTTAGTCCACAAAGTCAAGAAAAAAAACTATCTTACCAAGATGTACCAGGAATTCTTGCTGTGATGAGAAGTTAGTCTTCTGTCAGCCAGGCCTGTCTGACAGGCCTGAAAACTTCCACTTAGATAATCGCACCAAAACGTCAAAATGGATTGGGCATAGACCACCATATACAGACAGAATACAGTTCACAGTCAAATAAATACTAGACTGATATTTGCCTGTATCTGTATTGAGACATATGTAATTTAAACCTTAACAGAGTTTGTTTTGTAAGGGATAATGGATGGCATGACATTCGGTTCACAGAAAGAAATGCACGTTTGAGGTGTCAACGAAGTTCATTTCTGAGTGAGCCCATTATACCACTGTTGCCACTTACGTTGTGTTCATTTGCTGTTAATTTATTTAATTCTGATTAACCTTAGCTTTGAAACATCTCTATTTTACTTACCTCCATGTAACTAGCTAAAAGCCAGCACATAGTGATAAAGTCATATGTACAATGTTGCTTTGTTCTGAAAGTCTGTATTTTACAGCTCTCTTGCAACGTGACAGTTCATTTAAACTTCACAACGTGTTTGGCGATTTTCCACAAATGGGAAGTATTATATTCTGATAGCACATGAAGGCGGAATAGGGGCTTTTACAACATCTGTTTTCAAGGACATATAATGTGCCACAGACCAATGATACATTTACAGTGCTGCTGCTATGAGGTGAAAAACATATTTTAAAAAAAGCTTGGCAGAGTGTGTAAGCCACATGCGGAAGAGTTGAGACCTGTGTTTCTGAGTTTCATACTCTATCAACCTAAATTCTGACATGAAGTTTACTACCCCTCTATTTGTAGCTGGTGATTCCGGATATTGGGTTAGTAATTGAGAAGGTATGTTCAGTCTGGTTTTTTTTTCAATTTTACCTTTGAAGAAAAGATGCAAACTCATTGCATTAATTAGTTGAGAGAAGTTCAGGTGCCAGTTGTGAGGGGAGATTGATAACTTCTCAACATTGGAAAATAACACTCAAGTGTTTTCCAGGCCTATTTTATATTCTTGGCATATTTCAAGCATTTGTGAAGAGCATCTCTTTATGGATTCCATTGTGGATTTGAAGTTTGTATGTGTGTAAGTTTGTTTTAGTTTGTTTTACACTCTCTTTAGAACCACTGGATTTTGTACCATTGTGCTTTCAGTTTGTCTGTGCCTGTCTTGAACTTTAATTTCTTAATTTAATTAAAATTTAATTTCCATTCTTAACATATGCCAATTGTCTCTTTCTTAAGGGCAAGTCCTTACCTTGTAGAGACATTGAGACCCTTTGTGATGACAGTGCCAAGAAGGTGTGTTGGCCCCTGTACATGCTGGGTTAGGTTAAAGGTATCAATTAGTGTTATTAGTTCCATTACTGATTTCTGGGTTATCCACATGCAAGTTAGGATCTCCTGATAGAATAAGACAGTCAAACTCTGCAAATGGCTGAGTTCACCAGTTAACCCAACTCTTCAAGAAAACCTCAGCTGAATGTTTTGAAGGTCTGTAGAGTGTCAGTAGTAAATTTTGAGGAGAACAGGACAACACTGCCAGGACTTTTACGGGCTTTTCCCAAATCACAGAAGAAACGTCGACGCAGCAGTATAGTAGCAGATAATCAGGCAAGTCTTATTTAAATAAACTCCTGGTGCACTTACAAACTTTCTAATGCCTCGTTATTGGACTAAAGGTCATAGTTGCACTACTGCAGAAGTTTCGTACCATTCAGGGCATTATTAGTGGGGTAATTTACAAGATAAAAGTTGGTTCCATCACGACTGCAGAACGTCATTAGTTTCTGACAGCGCTACTCGACCAGGGTTCGACCAAGGGAAAAAAGGTTCTGGGAGGGTGTTTGGCTCGGGGTCATGGTGCAAAGGACCCTAGGGTGAAATTACTCCGAACCATCGCTTTAATGAGTTCACATATATATATATATATATGTCAAGTGATGCAAAGTCACCACATGATGACTGTTTGCAAGGAAAATATTCTTTGGATATTGTGGCAATTCCCTCTCCTTTTTTATTACCTATTTTTAGTACCTAATTTTGTATAGCCATTCTCTGACTTAAGGAGGTAAACACACTTTCCCTTTATTTGCATTCTCTTGTCTTTCCCATGTTAAAAAATGACAAGGGCATTTGACCTCTGTGTTATTTTATTTCCACAGCTTAGAAAACAGGAAGTCATGGATTACTTGAAAGTTCATAGACACTCTGATTAACTTAAAGGAGTTGAATATAAATGGGAAAAGGCTCTGGTTACATTTTGTTCATAGCCTACATTTGGCTAAGGGTGTCAACCATTGTTTAGGATATTCATGGGCTATTCATTTAGGCTATTCATGGGTTATCTCTAGAGAGACAAAAAACATACAATATTTTGTATGTCATGTTGTATGTCACAAGCCACAAGGGGATGGTAGGCCCTATGGGTGGTCACTTGCTGAAAGTCTAGAATTCATGTTACATTGGACATGCCCTTTGTTATCAATGCAACATTATCACTATATGAAGTATGTTCCTTTCCCTGTGGTCCTTATCTCTAAATATATTCAAGTTGATCTGATCTGCCTTTTTTACAGCAGCATTGTATTTCAGTGACATGTAGGCTACACACCTAATTGCACTAGCCTATCTGTATAATTTCAACATTTTCAGGACAGCATCGACATCTGATTCTAAGGACTAGGCTACTTGGTAAGTGGATAACAGTTTGAGAGAAAGCCTTTATGATTTTATGATTGAAACACGTGTTCAATAAAAGAAAAAATATACAGTATACAGAAGTTGTGGTGAAGGATGTTTTCTTAAGATCAGACTTTGAACCATCAGTCAAGCATGTTGATTGTAAGTGAGCCATTACCTTACAAGTTCCATTCATTTTGGAGGGTTGTTGATTCTTAGTTAAACAGTGTTGTTCTTGGTTGCATCTGAGAGAGTGACCAGCAAAGCTGGAACACGAAAACAATATAATAATATGAAAAACAATAGTGACCTTTCTCCAACACCAAACAGGAAGGGGCAAAGTAGGTAACAGCTGTAGCCTACATGATTATTTGTTATTTTGTTTCTTACAAATTATTAGTCGGGTATTCCAGTAGCTGAACAACTGTATATCGGTTAGGGATGTGAAACAGTGCTGCTGAAACACGAAAACATGAATTTGATATGAATAGGCTATCATTTGAGTTCCTGTTGCGAGCTGGAAAAATTAAGCTTCGATAAGGCCAATCACATTGTGTATAGAGTTGGTAGGCGGGTTTAACATAATAATTGATGGCAGAGTTGCAACGGTTCAGCGTGAATTCCCTGCTACTTGAAAACAAAGAAGATGGATGTTGCTGTTGGCTAAGTTAAGCTTTTTTAAAGTTGGCAAAAGTTTGAACAAGCCAACTAGCTCCGCTGGTGGGAAAACGCATGGGACTCATGAGTTGTAGCGCTATCCTATTGCGTGCAGAGGGAATTTGAAAGACAAACGATTATCCCGCCCCTCGGACTGAGCACTGCGAACGGTGAGTCCCCAGACCCTACATCTTGATTGTGGGTCTGGCTCGTCAGGCTATAATACGCTAGGCTAAATACTATAGGCTACATAAAACTTCTCATTAACAGCACTGCTAACCACGCCACAATTTCACTTTCACTCTGCTAGTAACAGTATCTGAAATGTTTGATCAGTTTGTCTACTAACAACCATCATAAACCATACATACGTTTCATACACGTGTTTTAACACTGCATTTCGGTCGTTGCTTTTACCTTACCATTACGCATGCCAGTTATGTATCCACCAGCTGCCTGCCTGCAGTCTACTTCCAAAACTCCAAAGCTGCTTGCTGTCAGATTTGGTTCCGAGGGCACAAGTTCAGTGTATCAACAACACTCAATAACAGTGTATGTGATGTGTTAATCAATTAAATTCCCAACAATTTCACAACATCTAGTTCTAGAGTAGGCCATTCAACTAGCCCGCTTGCTTACGACGAGACTCAGGCTGCGGAGTTGGCACCATAGACAGGTTGGCACCCGCTTCCTTATTTGGGTTTTGGGTGGCCAGGTTTTAACCTACGACAAAACGGTTGAAATTGAAACTAAGTGATCGTGTATGTGTAGGGTGTATTTCATACACAATCTGGCAACCTGAATGGATCAATGATTTTAAAGTGAAGTTTGATGGCCATGCAAATTACGGGAGTTTTCCGGGAGAAATAACAAAACGGGAGGGTGCTGGGAGATGACCAAGAAATACGGGAGAAACCCGGGAAAAACGGGAGTGTTGACAGGTATGTCATAAACTAAACCAGGCTAGGCCTACCTGCTTATGTAGACCATATCCTACTCATCGACTTTAGCTGTTATGTTTTAATAACCAAATCAACTAGCCTACTGCTTATCAACTCGTTTTCACTAATACAAGATGAGTAACTCTTAGGCAGGGATCACATTAGCCAGCGACAAGCGGCAGGTTTCCTATTGTTCTAGTATAAGTATAGTATAGTATAAGTATACTCTTTTGATCCCGTGAGGGAAATTTGGTCTCTGCATTTATCCCAATCCATGAATTAGTGAAACACACACAGCACACAGTGTACACACAGTGAGGTGAAGCACACACTAATCCCGGCGCAGTGAGCTGCCTGCATCAACAGCGGCGCTCGGGGAGCAGTGAGGGGTTAGGTGCCTTGCTCAAGGGCACTTCAGCCGTGCCTACTGGTCGGGGTTTGAACAGGCAACCTTCCAGTTACAAGTCCCAAGTGCTAACCAGTAGGCCATGGCTGCCCAAACGCTCTCTTGTTCTATATGGTTCGGCAGCGGAACGGTGGCAACGCCGGCGTAACGCTAGCGTTGAACAAGCTGAGCGTTGAACTTGGTTCAACTTTGAAAGCGCAACGCGAGAGTGTTCAATTGACAAACCGTTTGTGTTGCTTAGGAACCAGATAAAACTTATTATGGTCTGAGTGTTGCGTTTGCCGCTGCCGCTTGCCGCTGGCTAATGTAATTTAATTTGTTTTCATATTTAAGTTCTTAAACAGTTATTTCAGACATCATTGACAAGACATTTACTTCAGTTACCTTGGTGCATACATTCCTCATAGACAGAAAAGGTATCTCTGTACAGGATACAGTGTATCCTGTCTAATAGTCACAGAACTGTCACAGATGTGAGGAGTTCTTTGAAGTTTGGGGCACAACAAGGAAAATCAAAATTAATCTAGAAATAAAAGCATAACACATTTTTTTCAGAGGGCGAACATGTAAGTTGACATATATTTTATACATCCCCAGCCAATGTGTAATGCAATAGTCAATAAATTCCCCCATATGTCAGTTGGCATATTGCATGCGAATGCATAATAATGTCAGATGTGGAAATTATTTAGCCTAAATCAAAAAGTTTTGACAATTCAGAAGTGGTGGTCCGATATCTGGAAGCTGGATTTTTCACTGTCTGGGTTTTTGCTCATCATTTGGTCCCCCTCACTTTAAAAATATCTCCTGCGCCCCTGCACAGCTGAAAAACAACTGATGCCCCCTGGCCCCCACACTGGCCCCCTTTTTTTCAAAAACAACGACCAAAAAACACTTCGGCACTTTGCCTGTTTGTGTATGTCTGATTGTCCATCGGTCTGTTTGTCTGTCTGTCCTCCATATTGTCTGTTTGACATTACTTTTGCCCTTTGCACATTTCGGCTGAATGGGTTACGGAATGGCTTCAGTCAACGTTTATATAATTAAAATAGAATAAAAACTAGATGTACCGCATAGCGGTACAAAATATGACCGCCGCTCAGTCCTGTACATCCATTCTGCGAAAATAAATCATATTAATGAATTTGTCTCCATCTTCTACTTCATCCCCCACTCTTGAAACTTTTGTGTATGCTTGTTTGGAGTGTGTGTTTGCAGGGCCGCATTTACAAAAGTAGCCTACTGGCTGCAAAGGTGAATAGATTTGTAGCACTTGCCAAAAAATTTGTAGCATTGTTATAAAAACTTTAAAATATCTAAACAATCACAAGTAGGGCAGTTCATCACAGTCCATCCATTGCAACTGGACTGATGAAAGGTACACCTGTAGGCTACATTGTATTTGGGAAAAGCAGAAGGTATAATGTATTTATTTATTTATTATTAAACAAAACAATCCCTGTCAGTTCCATGCAGTTTTCAACAGCTATCAAGAAGAGAGGTCATGTCATGGATTTTTGTGAATGTTTTTTCTTCTACATATGCATAAGTTTAGTCATCTAGTTCATATGATATTCAGCTTTATTGTCAATGCACAAATTAAATACCAGTAGTCCAAAACAAAATGCCGTTTTACCCAGTGGTGCAAATATCTGACATGTCCAAAAGGGCCTTCATGAAATGCGTTGCTAGACTGTTCATACACATTTTAACGGGCCAAGTTGAACTTGAGCTACTGTCCGTTATTGTTTGTGCAAATAATATGCTGATTAATGTTCCCTTGCATTTTGCAACTATGAGGTCCATGGTTAGTCTGGCTTTCACCAGACCAAGCTCAATCTTTTAAGAAATCGAAAAGAATCGCCGCATATCAGGCTCACCCAGCCTAGTCCATGGTAAGCCCGATAGAAATATTGTTTAATTTTGCGATTGAGATATCCAACCCACTATTCTAAATGCAAAAATGCATACATGACAAAACCGCGTGACTGTTAACAAACTATAGGTATAAGGTAGGCCCTATGCTAGGCCTATTATACAACATAAATTGTCACTAGGCTATGCTGAAAAATCTCCTTTGGGAACCAATGGCTTACAGTATCAAGCGGACTTAAGCTGCCACCTTGGATAAAAGTTAATAGTTTTGCATATCAGTAGTAATACATTTCACGTGTTTTTTCTAAATGGAACCCAACCCACTGTACAGTAGCTCAAGGTCTGTGGCTAAAGCAGCCATAATGAAAGCGTTATCATTGTTTGGATACTTTACACACACGTGTTTTTTAATCGCATAGACTACTACTACCAAGCTGGAATCAAGACATCGACTCCCCTCTCACAACCTAAACACGCACTTCGAACAAACAAAAAACGTCTCAGTCTCACGGTATAGCCAGAGGCAAAACTGTATCAGACCGGTGTAACGTTGGTACTAAATCATCCATCGCAAAGAATGATTTTTGTAGCACGTGCAACAAATATGTGTAGGTTGGCAATTCCATGCAAAGGTCATCCTTACCATGGAAAAAAAAAGTTGTGCATACATAAAATAGAACTGTTGTTAAAATCTTCATTTAGGTCTATATTTTATTGTTTGTAACTGATCTGATTGAATTTGATGGAGAATGACACTCTTTTTACATCATAAATATGGTGTGCAACCATACAGAAACAACATTTTTTACATGGTAATATTATACATATTTCAAAAGTGGATAAATGGACCCAAAGTTCAAACAAATTGTGTCATTTGACAAATTCCAGATTGACAAGGGAATGGTAGAGTAATGTCTATGCTCAGCTTGCCTTTAAGAGTACAACTCCTTACATTTGTAATGGCTTTTGTTTTTAAGTCAGCAAGTTCCATGGCCATGTCACATCCATAACGTTTTATAGGAAAAGTTTATGCTACACATACAGTGTTGATGCGACAATGTCCATAGTGTCTGTGCAAAGTTGATTTATATCAATGTAAAGTGTGATGACCAAATTGTGCCCCTTTCTTACTTTTAAAACCTTTAATGGTGCGTTATGGATGTGACGTTATGGATGTTACATAATGTGAATTTACAAGACTGGGGACTTTATTATACCTCAAAGCCGATAAAACGTCTATTCTGGTGGCATGTCAGTTTCAACGCATTTCAACTTAGTGTTTACAACTGACATTTCAAAGATTATTAGGTTGATCAAAACCACAGGGAGGCCTTGCCTAACCATTAGCAAAACAAACATAATATTAAAATATCTCCAGTGATTAGCCTAGCCATAGCCTATTTTCAAGTGGCCTAATCACGAAAATCTGAGCGATTATCTTCCTGTAACTGTCATACTAATGTTGTACAGTAACTGGATTATCGTGTTAGCTGGTGAAGATGGCTGACTTTGCAGCTGGAGTTAACACAGCAACCTCCTTCTGTTGCAGATCTGTTCAGCCTGCCGTTCACGTCTGCTTAACACAGTTTAATTTTAAATGTGACGCGATATGACAGCATTTGAAGTGTCAGTTCCTCTGTAGCTAATACCCACAGAGTAACATGAGTAAGGGCAGCAATAAACTAGATGTACCGCATAGCGGTACAAAATATTCTCAAAATATAAAAAATATAAAACATATTCACAAAAATAATCAATTTGTCTCCATCTCCTACTCCTGCAACTGGGTGGTGTAAATGTCCTTCAGGGAGGGGAGTGAAGCACCAATAATCCTTCCAGCTGTGTTCACTATGCGCTGCAGGGCTTTCCTGTTGTATTCAGTGCAGCTTCCGCCCCACACAGCGATACAGCTGGAGAGGATGCTCTCAATGGTGCCTCGGTAGAATGTGGTCATGATGGCTGGTGGAGCACTTGCTGCGCCTGAGTTTCCATTAGGAAGTACAGGCGGCTGAGCTCTCTTCGCCAGTGATGCAGTGTTGGTGGTCCAGGAGAGGTCTTCACTGATGTGCACCCCCAGGAATTTGGTGCTGCTCGCTCTCTCCACCACAGCACCGTCGATGGTCAGTGGCAGGTGTTGGGTGTGACCTCTCCGGAAGTCAACAACAATCTCTTTGGTCTTGCTGACGTTCAGCAGGAGGTTGTTGTCCCTGCACCACGTGGTCAGATGGTCGACCTCCAACCTGTATTGAGTCTCGTCGCCCTTGGTGATGAGACCCACCAGAGTTGTGTCGCCAGCAAATTTCACTATGTGATTGTTGCTGTAGGTTGCAGTGCAGTCATCGTCAGCAGGGTGAAGAGCAGCGGACTGAGCTCGCGCGGCCTTGGGGGCCCCTGTGCTCAGTGTGATGCAGCTTGAGGTATTGTTGCCAACACGTACTACTTGAGGCCTCTGACAGAGGAAGTCCAGTAGCCAGTTGCAGAGGTAGGTACTGAGTCCCAGTTTCATCGCTAGTTTTTCATGATTACTATTTCAATTGTTTCATATCAAAATTCACTACTTAATTATGTGTTTTATGTAGTTTGTCGAGGACTGGTTCAGACACGTCACATCCATAACATGAAACCGTCACATCCATAACGCCAGTTTTTCCTACATAATGCATTACGAAAATGACGCATAGTTTCAAAAACACACTTTTTGTCTCCTTCATGGCACATATATCATAGTTTCGGCAGTTTCCTTCAAAATTCACAGTTTGTAGAAAACCTGTAATCTCTCACAAAAGTGTGTCCATTTCATGTCACATCCATAACGCTGATAAAATGTCTTGTATTCTTAGGATGAAATTGATTATATGAAATTTGAGGATTTCTCAGTATTCAGAGGACAGAGGTTGCATTAAAAGTTATGCAAATTAATTCACTGATACTAATTTTGCCCCCACTCTAAGGCATTTTGTTTACCAATATGAGTCCAATTGTCACATCCATAACACTGGAACTGCCCAGGTACAGCCCTGCCCTGGATACATCTCTCAACGTGCGCTCTAAAACATTTGGTTTAAATGGAGATGTAGATCACGGGTGCGTTAATAAATCTACATTGCGGCGAGTTGACACAAATTATTCACTTTGACGAATTTCTGTAGTTTCAGTCCTAGGTACTTTACTTTGAGCCATGATCTTCCTTACTTGAATCACCTTTGAAAATAGTGGATTGAAGTAGCCTATATGGGTGTTTGGGAATGAACGTTGACTCAGATGCTTTTTGAGACTTTGAGCTAAATGTCCCAGCCAGGTGTTTAGGATGCATCATAGACAGATTATCTTTCAGGTAGCCTATATATTTTCCATTAGAAAACCATCACGTAGCGAACATGTTGTGGCTAACTCACTTAGCTCCTGTTAGTAGCCTAGGTTGGTCTCAAATGATGAGATGACAGTCGAAAGATGCAATTAGTGCTGTTATCAATTTTCTTGGTAGCCTATAACCGCATGGTTTTCTACAAATACATCAATAATCAAATTGGCCTCCATCACTCAACCAATGCTAACGGTAACATTATTTTACCTACTCTAGGCTATTAATATAACTTAAGATTAACGTAGCCTACCTGCAGTAAAAACCAAGCATGTCCGATAAACATTCTCAGATTCATTTCGGCTTCAAGAAGAAATGGGAGTTACATGTCATGCAGAAATCATCCTACCCTTATTAGACGTTCTCTGCGGTAAACTACATTCTTGTCATTGTAGGAAGCGTAGTGTCTTTCCAACCCACTTTAGATTAACTTCCAACAAAATTACGTCTCACTGCAACGATGCGCCATCTGGTGGACAAACGACTACGTGACGCCAATACTGGAAATGCAGCCAAATTATTATGATGAATATTTGGTTTTCCTTTAATCCTGCTGAATTTGTAATTATGTATCGCCCGTTGTAATTGCCTATACTGATGTACGTGCCTGTGTGTGTGTGTGTGCGTGTGTATATGTGTGCACCACCATCTACAGGCCAATGAGTGTACAGTCACTAAATGTACCCCCCCCCCATGGATGAAATTCTACGAAACTTGGCATACCCCCAGAGAATGTCAGGTTAATCATACACATAACATTTGGTGCAGTTCTGAACATCTTAACTGAAGAGAGGGGTGATTAAAGCAGAATGATATTGCATTTTCATTTTTTACCGGGGACAAATGAGTGATTATGGACTAGGTTGATGTGGGGCCTTGAGACCAACATACCATAAAAAATTCTTCATACTCGGTGCCACGGTTCAGGTAGATATCTAGTGGGGCTACATACCCACCAAATTTCATGTGCCCCGGTGGTTCGGTGTCCCGGGTATCGTTGACCAAAAATTCAGGAAGTAGATGACGGGGAAAAAAAAAAACAATCCCTATATGACCGCTTCGCTAGCGGCGGTCATAATAAAGTTGTCCTCTCAAAAAAGGGGGGGGGGTGACGGTGGCCCTACAGTCAGAGACAACTTCATCATCAAGTAATGTGTGTAAGTATAAGTGTATATACTCTTTTGATCCTGTGAGGGAAATTTGGTCTCTGCATTTATCCCAATCCATGAATTAGTGAAACACACTCAGCACACAGTGAACACACAGTGAGGTGAAGCACACACTAATCCTGGCGCAGTGAGCTGCCCGCAACAACAGCGGCGCTCGGGGAGCAGTGAGGGGTCAGGTGCCTTGCTCAAGGGCACTTCAGCCGTGCCTACTGGTCGGGGCGCCGAAGCGCTAACCAGTAGGCCAGTAGGCTGCTTTGTCCCTGAGTAGAGACTGTAAGGGATGATGTGTGTGCCAAAGTTTTGAGTTTATGAGTTTTTGTCTATAGGAACCATTGAATTCAACATACATGCATATATGCGTGATATTTTAATTCATTGCATTACAATTTCGACGCATTTCAAAATATCTTCACTAACATCAGCAACAGCTTGACATCATGTATGCTAATTTGACATGAATCTCATGAATTGCTGAGGAAAAGTCCATCAAATCTGAGCATGTCATTAGTGTAATACCCATTCTTTCAGTTGCCAGATGGTGGCACTATGCCAAATATGCATTATGAGCATGTGAATATCATTACTTTAATTTTCAATAACCTGTGAAATTTGAGCCATGTCAAGCAATGCATGGACAATTTATGACATATTTCCTGTATGGCAATATGTCATTGCCATACATCGCCATTTTAGCATATCAAAAAAAATCTTTGCAATTTAGGATCAGCAATATCTTGCTGCAGATCAGACACCCCACCGATGATTCAGTCGCAGAGGTGAAGGCAAACATTCATTAATTGATTAGGCTATTAAATTGATCTGTTTTAGCCTTCTCCATGACTTTTAGGGAGTTTGACACCATCACTTGTTTGTCCACTCCAGCCACGGCATAGTTAAAGGGACGCAAAGAAGTGACATAGCCTGACGCATTAAAGATATGTTTTTTACACATTTTACATGCGTAGGCTACAGCTACATATTTTCACAAGTTTACAACATAAGTATATTAAAGCTTAACACTGGTGTACAAAAAGAAATCATCTTATATATGTTTTAAGAAATTGTAAAACATATTTCATTAATTTATATATTTTTAAACAAACCAGGGAGCCAACAGAGAGTGGCTAAAGGGCCGTGGGTTGCCGACCCCTGAAATACAGTACCCTCCAGAATTTTTGGCACCTCTGCTAAAGTTGACTAAAAACCGGTATGATTCTAGCCCATAAAGTTGGAGAATACAAAGCAAGGGATTTAAGACCGTTCGTCTTTACAAAATCTCCCCAGATCGTCTAGATTCCTAGTTCCACACTTGTGCATTCTCCTCTTTGACTCACCCCACTGCTTTTCTATGGAGTTTAGATCAGGGGACTGATATGGCAATGTCCAAAGCTTGATTTTGTGTTTAGCAAATCATATTTGTTTTGATCTGGACAAAAATGTTCAGGTTTTTCTTGGTGTTCATGATACCATGCACCTTAATTAGGTTCCCAAGGCCTTTGGGAATAAAAACAGCCCCACAATAGCACAGCCCCTCCACCATAATTCTCATTAGGCAAGTGTGTCTAGCCAAAGAACGCAATTTTCATTTCATCTCACAATAGACCACACTGCCAGACAAAGTCACTGTACCATTCAGTAATGTACCATCCTGCTGTTTACATTGGTAATGAAATGACTGGATAGGCTTTTACCTGGCATGCCCTCCAAATAATCTATTAGCAGTGAGGTCACTTTTGAAGATTTTTTGGGGACTTGGTGACCCCAAGATGATACCTTTGTCTGTAACTCTCCAACAGTGGTTCTTATAGAATTTTTTGCCTCTCTTACCATCCTCCATACTGTACGTGGCGGCAAGATAACCATGGGTCTTTGTCCAAGCACGTTTGTCACACTTCGAGATGATTACAACCTTTTAATCATTGGGCCCTATCATGACCATCGTCACTCGTCAAAAGTCTATTCAAATTTAGTAGGATGTCCAGTTCACATTGGGAGGGGTTTCGTTATCAAACGTGGAGCGCATGGCGCAACAAGGTGTTCCTAGGTTTTTTAATCAGTCATATGGGTGTATTTGGGGTGTAACATCATTTAAACCAATGAAAAATATAGCTGCAAGCAGCAATGTGGGGGCCAAGCAGATGAGCAGGAGTTGTCATGGCAACCCAATGTTGTTACATTATACACACACCCAATTAACCCCCCCGTCCCACACACACATATACATGGATAAACCTCCTTTCCCACACACCCCAAATAGCCCCCCACACATACGCATACCTCAAACATCACCAAATTGATTATGCGTCCTCAGGTTGTAGTCACGAG
Organism: Alosa alosa; assembly: GCF_017589495.1. Taxonomy (NCBI): domain Eukaryota; kingdom Metazoa; phylum Chordata; class Actinopteri; order Clupeiformes; family Clupeidae; genus Alosa; species Alosa alosa. The sequence continues at coordinate 2,045,803 of NC_063190.1, forward strand.
TCCACATACCAAAATTGGTGTTGATACGAGAAAGTGTTGATAATTATAGCGCCTCTAGTGGTCAAAGGTCCCTAAATATATTGAGCGTCTTCAGGATGTGGTCCCGAGTCCATGTACCAAGTTTGGTGTCGATACAAGAAAGTGTTGCAAATTATAGCACCCCTAGTGGTCAAAGGTTGCTAAAATTATTGTGTCTCCTTAGGATGTGGTCCTGAGTCCATATACTAAGTTTGGTTTCGATACGTGAAAGCATTGCTTAAATATGAGCCCACTTCCTGTGATTATAGCACCCCCCTAGTGGTCAAAGGTCATTACATTTATTGAGCCTCATCCTTATTGGGTCCTGACCCCATGTACAGACTTTGGTTTTTATATGTCAAAGCGTTGCTGAAATATGACTATACTTCCTGTGATTATAGCGCCACACAGTGGTCAAAATGCACCAAATTTCTTGAGCCTTCTCCTAATTGGGTCCTGAGACCATGTACTGAGTTTGGTGTTGATACACGAAAGCCTTGCTGAGATATCACTTCACTTCCTATTTGGCGGCTTTGCCGCCAAACTTGATTGGTCGTAACGGGCGACAGGTTTTGAATATGGCTCCAAAAAGGAATGCGTTTATGAGTCATGGTCTGACGATCATCTGCGTCAAGTTTCGTGAAAATCGGATTAACTTTGTGACCTTTGAAAACTTTTAGGTGTTTTTGATTAAATCCAATATGGCAGCCGGATCAGTTACGTTGACATCACAAATTCACATCTGTCGGCCTTAGGATCTCACACAGACACCACTAGTGCATAAACATTAACATTAACAGACACCAATAGCAAGTTTTAATTTCAAACACATTACCTGTTACAGGCCAAAATGTAATTTTGCTCATTATAGCGCCACCTATAGGTCAAAAGTCATCAAATTTATTGAGCCTCCTCCTTATTGGGTCTTGAGCCCATGTACTGAGTTTGGTTTTGATACATTAAAGCTTTACTGAAATATTACTTCACTTCCTGTTTGGCGGCTTTGCCGCCAAACTTGATTGGTCGTGACAGGCGACAGGTTTTGAATATGGCTTCAAAAAGCAATGCGTTTGTGAGTCATGGTCTGACGATCATCTGCGCCAAGTTTCGTCAAAATCGGACAAACTTTATGACCTTTGATTCCTTTTAAGTGTTTTTGATTAAATCCAATATGGCGGAAGATCCAACGTGGCGAAAATTGATGTCATGGGGTGCGTTGAGTTCGGTCTCATCCAAGGATTCCAAGTATACCTCAATTTGTATGGTTGAAACTTTAAGCGCATAGATGTAATGCAAAATCTGACACATTGGGGGTGCTAGAGCACTTGACATGAAACTTAGTGAAAATATAGCTGCAAGCAGCAATGTGGGGGCCAAGCAGTTGAGAAGGAGTCGTCATGGCAACCCAATGTTGTTACATTATACAAACACCCAATTAACCCCCTGTCCCATACACACACATATACACAGATAAAGCTCCTCTCCCACACACCCCAATAACCCCCCACACATATGCATACCTCAAACCTCACCAAATGTATTGTGCGTAGTCAGGTTGTAGTCACGAGTCCACATACCAAGTTTGGTGTCGATACGAGAAAGTGTTGATAATTATAGCACCCCTAGTGGTCAAAAGTCACCAAATTTATTGTGCGTCCTCAGGTTGTAGTCTTGAGTCCACATACCAAGTTTGGTGTTGATACGAGAAAGTGTTGCAAATTATAGAACCCCTAATTGTCAAAGGTTGCTAAAATTATTGTCTGTCCTTAGGATGAGGTTCCAAGTCCATATACTAAGTTTGGTTTCAATATGTGAAAGCATTGCTAAAATATGAGCCCACTTCCTGTGATTGTAGCACCACCTATAGGTCAAAAGTCATCAAATTTATTGAGCCTCCTTCTAATTGCGTCCTGAGACCCTGTACTGAGTTTGGTGTTGATATGCGAAAAGCCTTGCTGAGATCACTTCACTTCCTGTTTGGTCGTCACAGGCAACCGGTTTGGAATATGTCTCCAAAAAGCAATGCGTTTATGAGTCATGGTCTGACGATCATCTGCGTCAAAATCAAAATCAAAATCAAAATCGTGAAAATCAGAGAAACTGAAAAATCAGTGACCTTTGATGCCTTTTAAATGTTTTTGGTGAAATCCAATATGGCGGTTGAATCAATTATGTTGACGTCACATGTTGGCATGTGTCGGCCTATAGGTCAAAAGTCATCAAATATATTGAGCCTCCTCCTAATTGGGTCCTGAGACTATGTACTGAGATTGGTGTTGATACACGAAAGCCTTGCTTCGTCGCCAAACTTGATTGGTCGTGACGGGCGACGGGTTTTGAATATGGCTCCTAAAAGCAATGCATTTATGAGTCATGGTCTGAAGATCATCTGCGTCAAGTTTCGTGAAAATCGGACAAACTTTGTGACCTTTGATGCCTTTAAGTGTTTTTGATGAAATACAATATGGCGGAAGATCCAACATGGCGGAAATTGACGTCAATCGCCCTAGTGGTCAAAGGTTGCTAAATTTTTTGTGTGTCCTTAGGATTTGAACCAAGTCCATGAACCAAGATTGGTTTTGACATGTGAAAGCATTGCTGAGATATGACCTAATCTTTTGTTACTCTAGCGCCGCCCTAGTGGTTGAAGGTCACCAAATTTATTTTGTGTCCTCAGGATAAGGTCCCAAGTCCATATACTAAGTTTGGTTTCAATACGTGAAAGCATTGCTGAAATATGAGCCCACTTCCTGTGATAATAGCGCCACCTAGTGGTCAAAGGTCATCAAATTTATTGAGCTTCTTCCTAATTGGGTCCTGAGACCATGTACTGAGTTTGGTGTTGATACACGAAAGTCTTGCTGAGATCACTTCACTTCCTGTTTGGCGGCTTCACCTCCAAACTTGATTGGTCATGACGGGTGATGGGTTTTGAATATGGCTCCAAAAAGCAATGCATTTGTGAGTCATGGTCTGAAGATCATCTGCGTCAAGTTTCGTGAAAATCGGATAAACTTTGTGACCTTTGATGCCTTTTAAGTGTTTTTCATGACATCCAATATGGTGGTTGGATCATTTATGTTGACGTCACATGTTGGCATGTGGCGGTTTAAGGACCTCTCAAGGTATTAACAGATATTACTAATATGCTTTCATTTCCAAACACATGACCCGTTACAGGCTAAAACGTAATTTTGCTAATTATAGCGCCACCTATAGGTCAAAAGTCATCAGATTTAATGAGCCTCCTCCTAATTGGATCCTGAGACCCTGTACTGAGTTTGGTGTTGATATGCGAAAGCCTTGCTGAGATCACTTCACTTCCTGTTTGGCGGCTTCACCTCCAAACTTGATTGGTCATGACGGGTGATGGGTTTTGAATATGGCTCCAAAAAGCAATGCATTTGTGAGTCATGGTCTGAAGATCATCTGCGTCAAGTTTCGTGAAAATCGGACAAACTTTGTGAACTTTGATGCCTTTTAAGTGTTTTTGATGACATCGACATCGATGAAATTGACGTCATGGAGTGCGTCGAGTTCGGTCTCATCCAAGGATTCCAAATATACCTTAATGTTCAAAATGTGGTGTACGGTAAGTGCATAGATGTAATACAACATTTTAAATGTTGGTGGCGCTAGAGCACTCCAGGTGCAGACATCAAACTTTCTGAAATTAAACATATGCCTGTAACGAATCAATGTGCCAAATTTCTCAACTTTTTACTGTATGGTTCAATGGCAAATGAGCGTTTCGTTATAATAATAATAAGAAGAAGAATACGTAGAATCACTATGGGTTGCCTCGCAGCTTCGCTGCTTGGCCCCCAATAATAAGAACACATAGAATCACTATGGGTTGCCTCGCAGCTTCGCTGTTTGGCCCCCATTGACATCTTTCATTCCCTTTAACGGCGCAAAGTGCGATATGTCAAATAAATGCATCGGTATTTTGGCATTCAACAGCGCATTTGAAGGAGGCTGCTTGCGAGACCGTATGGAATAGTCATTCTTAAACCATGCTTTACTAAAACCTAGCATAGCCTTCACGCATTTGCACTCGTTTATTTTTTGAACTCATTGGCAAAGTGAAACTAACTTCACCAAGGTGTCAGTCAACGACAAAACAGTTATATGCAATGCAGTTACTTTCACTATTGACTGACAATGGGTTACCATCGAAAACATAGGCTGGAAAGCAACACTTACCCTATTGCTCAAATGACTGAATAAAACAACATTTATCCTGCAGAGGAGTTGCTTATTACTCGTGACAGTGCGTCATCAGCTGTGCTCCATACGTGTCTCTCGCCTCTCCCCTAACCACTTTTAACCGTCATTACCAATTTGCAAATGATGGTGAATAACTACTCATCATGATATGTACAGTATTTCGTAATATCTTTATTCTAATTATGTTTCCCATTGTAATCGTGCAATTTGTAATGCTTTGCATGGACGTGCGCTGGTGTGCGTTCATGAATGATAGAAGGATGGTGCGTGCACCTGCCAATATGACTGTTGACATGCGCTCTTAAAATAGCATATGAACAACTCGCCATTGACTTCTGACCAGGTTTAGGTGGTGTATGATAACGATTTTTAGACAACGCACCAGGCCCCTCCCTAGGTTGTTAATTGCCACACCCCTGGTCGCAATGTTTAAAAAATAAACGTGCAAAATACCGAATTAAGCTTTGCGCGGGTGAATAACGAGCTTTACGCCATGCGCTGGAACCCAAAATACAGCCCCAAGGCTTTACCCCAGACACCAGGGTTTTCCTCATAGTGGAAAAGGGCCATTGGGGTGAGGGGTCTTGACTGGACTGCATTGGACCATGAACTGTGTGTACCGCTTCGGTTTCTGCCTTCCTGAAGTCCGGCTGCTATGATTCAGAGCTGCCCCTTCAGTGTCTGGTCAAAGAGATCACTCGGGACTTGAATACAGTGGTGGTGTCTAGCCTCTGTGGTTTTTAATACCGACCTTTTTTATACAGTCTATGATACCAACCCGTTGCTGAGCGGTCATGCTAGCTAGCTGCCCTAACAGGGATTTGAATGTGCGGATTACGGGTTACGGATACGCTCAGGGATGTAATGGTAAAATAAGAGGTGGATAAACTATGAATTTTGTGATCTCGGTGAGGTGGACTGTGCCATGCGGTATCAGATTTTTAAAAAGGGCATTCAAAATATGTTTGATGATGGTGGAGGTTATCGTCCAATGTTTATAATAATACCAGTGATATTAAATGGTTCCTGGAGTGTTGATGACTGTATTGTGAATGTGGATAATACAGTGTGATTTTTGAATGTTAAAAGTTGCAATTGGTGATCTTTTGATAGATGGATAAACTCTAATAAAAGGTGGATAAACTCTATAGCCTCCACTACATCCCTGGGTACTCAGGCGAGTCACGGTGCTCCGTCCAGCACCTTGTTTTTGTTTGACTTTGTTTGTACTCAAGGCATTGCTGTAAAGGAGCTTAATGCTCAGTCAATTTCCCCTGAATAAACAATGGTTGTTGATGATGATATCCATTTGGACATTTTAAAATGGGGTCTATGACTCATTATTGGGCCTCCCCTGGTGGACATGTTTTTGAACTTCCGTGTTCATAAAAGAATGTTGCTGTGAAATGTTAGGCTACAAGAAGTCATTGTAATCAACTCCTTTAGCAGTGGCTCATTACAGATTGCTACTCCAGAGGGAGACTTTGAAAAGGGGGAGGAGGGCTCCTCACTCAGAATAATCACACAGAATAATCACAACACACAGTACTGCAGACACAACATACAAAAATGATCCCTCTCAGTGTTGCGGGCCTGTTTGGCAATACAGTTGTGTTCAGCAAACAACACCCTAGAAAATCCCCTTCCTGTTTTAGTCATCATATTGAACTGTGGCACTAAACCCCAAGCTTGCTTCTCACTATTTCTGCTCATTGTATCTCCTTGCAGCCCTATTAGAACAGGACCCATGTAACAGGACATGCATGACAGAGAGACAGAAATGTGATACTACCTTTTTGTTTGTCACAGTTGCCCAGAGGACCTGGATCAGGCTGTAGAGGTTACAATATATATTTTGAGATTATTTGATGCTAAGAGACAAGTTAGTGACTCACTGTGAGTCCACTGAATTCTGTAGATCAGTGTTTCCCAAACTTTTTTTCTGGGGACCCATTTTTTTAAAATGACAGACTATCGCGACCCATTTCACTTCAGATCTAACATGCAACCATGCACCAATATTTCCCAAAATGTCGATGTTTTCGGCCACAGGTTCTCAAACTTTTCTATAACCATTCTACAGTGCCATATCTAAGTGGTTGGATAGATATCTAGCGCCTGGTCTGGCCCACTACTAGGGTTTGGTGATGCACTGACTCCTCAGTTTTCCCACAATTCTGCAATCTCAATTACACTCATGAGACAATGTTAAATATGTTCAGTTCCTGTTCTAGCTCAGTTTTGTACACACACACAACCTTAGGTTGTCCTCATCCTGCTTTGAACACGGTTGTGTTGCATTTTGAGCACCATCAGCTTGGGAAGTTGGAAATGACTAGCCTACCAAAAAGATCCGTTTTATCCCCACTAAACTTGATGTCAGAGTTCAGCTTGATAGACTACGAAACACTTGAAAAAACGGTACAGAATCTCAGCCCTTCCACATGTGTCTTAGACACTCTGCCTACCAATTTCTTCAAAATTGTTTTTTACCTCATAGCGGCGGATGTCCTTCAAATTGTAAATGTATCACTGCTGTCTGGCACTTTTCCTAAGTCACTGAAAACAGCTGTTGTAAAGCCACTTCTCAAGAAGAATAACCTGGATGCCTCCATGCTAAACAATTACAGGCCCATATCCAATCTACCTTTTATTGGCAAAATTATTGAAAAAGTAGTCTTTAATCAATTAGCCCTTTACCCGCCAAAGTCGCAAAATTGCGACAAACAACGTCACTGATTAAAACAGACGATAGACGCGAGTACAGTGTGAAATCTCATTTGTACTCTTGACCACTAGTTGGCAGACACCCAGAGCTTCGATTCAAGCTCAACCTTTTTTTTTCAAAGTTTTCAGGAAGCATGTGAAAAACACGCGAGAAACACACGAAGAAGACGTGCATTTCCTCCATAACGCGGAAGCGATGCGGGCCATAGTTTTGCACAAATTGAAGCAGAAATACACTAAATGTTGAAAAAAAAATTCACGTGTGATGAAGTCTCGGGTCTTTTATTCATCTATTCTTATTCTAAAGGATAAAATCTGCATTTTGGAGGATATGATCGATCGTCTATTGGCAGTGATGGTCACGGAGCGTCTGTGAGTGGAGGTGCGCCATTTGCGTCTTTCCGACAGTGTTCACTAAGCATACAATGCTTATTTCGACCCTCTGCCCAACATAGCTGTAGGTGCCAGTGGTAATAGTGATGATAGTGTCCGTAATGGACGTGGTATTACACGCGATTACATACGAGAAACACATAAGAAGACGTGCATTTCCTCCATAACACGGAAGCAATGCAGGCCATAGTTTTGCACAAATTGAAGCAGAAATACACCAAATGTTGAAGAAAAAGTTAACATGTGATGAAGTCTTGGGTCTGTTATTTACCTAGTCTGATTCTGAAGGAGAATTTCTGCCTTTTGGAGAATATGAGCGATCGTCTAGTCACGCTGCGTCTGTGAATGGAGGTGCGTCATTTGCGTCTTTCCGACAGTGTTCACTAAGCATACCACGCTTATGTCGACCCTCTGCCCAACGTAGCTGAAGGTGCCAGTGGTAAAGGTGACGATAGTGTCCGTAATGGGCGTAGTAAAGACAGCAGGGGTAGTAAAAATAGGGCTCTGAAGAACTACAAAGTCACCCGCGATAGGAACTGATTTGACCAGGCTACTTTATTGTATAGTAGAATAAGGTTTGTGGTAATAGTAATAGTTTACTATTGTTGGTTTACATGTGACTGCTTTCCTGTTCAGGTGTTATGTGGGTGAAATGACAAAAAAGTAAGCAAAACTGCTCAAATATATGTTCAACATCCAGTATTTACTGAAATGTGCATAATTCGAGGTGGTTGTCATTCAGTGACGTCATAATATGCAAATTAGATGTGTAAATTTACCCCCTTCATAAACTTTTGTTCATACTCAATGATTTTCACATTTACAGTAGGACTTTATCTCTGACCACTTTCAAGCCATGGCCTTTTGAAATTTTGATGTAAAAATCGAATTATGTTTTTTTTCAAACCTGGCGCCTAAAGGGTTAACCACCTTCCTAACATCAAATGGGTATTTTGATTACTTTCAGTCTGGTTTTCGGGCAAATCACAGCACTGAAACAGCTCTCATTAAAGTTTCCAATGACATACACCTCAACACAGATTCAGGTAAAACATCAGTCCTAGTGCTACTGGACCTTAGTGCAGCATTTGACACTGTTGATCACAATATTTTACTACACAGACTAGAACACTGGGTTGGATTTACAGGCATAGTTATCAGCTGGCTAAAATCATATCTACAAGAAAAGAGGCTTCTTTGTTGCCATCGGAAACTGTACCTCAACACCAACGTCCTTGACCTGTGGTGTTCCCCAGGGGTCGATCTTGGGGCCACTATTATTCAACCTCTATATGCTCCTACTTGGACAAATCATTCAAAATAATTTGATTTCATATCATAGCTATGCAGATGACACACAAATTTACTTAGCTCTATCACCAAACAACTATGGTCCTCTTGAATCTATGTGTCAGTGTATAGAACAAATCAACACCTGGATGTCTCAAAATTTTCTTCAGCTGAACAAAGAAAAAACTGAAGTAATTATATTTGGTAAAAATGAGGAAAGACTTAGGGTTGCCACTCTCCTTGACACAAAAGGGTTGAAGGCAAAGGATACTGTTAAAAATCTTGGTGTATTAATTGACAGTGATCTAAATTTCAACAGCCACATGAAAGCGATAACTAAATCAGCTTTTTACCACCTCAAAAATATTGTCAAACTCAGAGGGCTGATGTCAAAACATGACTTAGAAAAAACTCATTCATGCATTTATCTCCAGCAGGGTTGATTACTGCAATGGACTGTTCACAGGCCTTCCTAAAAAGACTATTAAACAGCTTCAGGTGATACAAAATGCAGCAGCTAGGACTCTAACAAAAACTAAAAGAACTGACCACATTACTCCAATTCTCCTTCCAAAAGTCCTTGCACTGGCTTCCAGTAAGTCACAGAATTGACTTTAAAGCACTATTGCTTGTTTATAAATCAGTAAATGGAGCAGGACCTAAATACTTGTCAGACATGCTTCAGCAGTACACACCTTCTCGTCCTCTCGGGTCCCAGGTGAAAAACCTGCTAGTAAAACCTACAGTTAGAAGTAAACATGGTGAAGCAGCTTTTAGCTGCTATGCGGCTCAGCTGTGGAACCAACTTTCGGATGACATTAAAAAGGCCCCAACTGTAGCCAGTTTTAAATCTAGACTTAAGACCAAACTGTTCTCAGACGCTTTCTGCTAACTGTGCCGAGTTACAAATTCTGAATCTGCCTCGATAATTATTCTACTTTGTCTTTTATTACTTTTTTTTACTACTTTTGCCTTTGTTTTTGCTTACTAATTATTCTATATTTTTAAATGATTTTACCTTGTGTTTTATGTTTTCTTTTTATTATGATCTTTACCTTTTAACTATTCTTTGACTATATTGCCCTTCTATGCTTTTATTTGTTATTATTGTTTGGTTTTGTTTATGTAAAGCACATTGAATGACCTCTGTGTATGAAATGTGCTATATAAATAAACTTGACTTGACTTGACTTGACTTAATGTACATCCAAGAGTTTGGGGATATTCTGGCATGCTACGCAGTCATCACTCTTCAGCAGTAAGCTGCTCCTGACAAATGGATCCATAACACCATGGACAATTCCAATGTAAACGGCAAATAACGCCCGACAGAAATATTGTTTCATTTTGCGAGTGAGATATCCACGCTCTGGCGTCCCCTCTGCAACGTGTTCGCCAACTAGTTTTAGAGCTATTCTAAATGCAAAAATGCACAGAAGGAGTTATGACAAAACCGTGACTGTTAACAAACTAGATCCTAAAAGAAAGCTGTTAACTTTCCTAAGCTATAAGCTAGGCCTATTACACAACATAAATTGTCACTAGGCTATGCTGGCGACCCAAATAAAATCTCCTGCGACCCACCCAAAGGTCAGTAGTAAATGTTCTATCTCAAATTGGTTAGTAAAAAAATAAGTGTTTCAAACCTTTTACCTCAGAGCTTTGGTTACTAGAGCCAACAGCTACCTAATATAGCTGTTAACAGAAAAGCCTTCTGTGAGAACACAGATGAAGGCAATAGTAAAAGGACAGAGGAATGACCAGTATTATTGGAAGGTCAAGTACTGGTCAAAGAGGACGACAGGTCTGAATAATGGAAAACAGGTAGATTAACCCTTAACTGATTACTGCTCATCAGCAGTGGAGTGAGCTGTGGCCTCTTGGGCTGATCAAAACAGATGTACTGGATCATTTGCAAGGGATGATTTCACCATACATGGAGTTAGGCCCAACATTTTGTCATAATTCACAAGTTTCTGACTTTTCAGTTGAAGTTAAAGATAAAGAGGCTGGTTAGGTGTCAATGCTATGTTGGATAGCAGGATTATCTGGTATTACTCAACTCAGTCTAGTCTAGCTAAAAGTGGCTAGATTAGTATGTTTAGATGCGCAAAATATCTAACACAAACTCAACATCATGTTCAGTGTTTCACAGGTCTGATATACTCATGGTGGTATCCAGCAGAAAGGGCCAACATTACCTGACAAACTACAAAAATGTAGGAACAACAAGCCGGCTGGGCTGACTTCAGGCACACAAATGGAGACAAGGATTTAGTTATTAAAAGCACTTTATTTAAGAGCAAGTAAAAACACCAATCCGTTTCAGCCCTTTGGGCCTTCCTCAGGGCATGATTTTGAAGAATACCTGAATGAATGGAGTATACAGTAAAATGTGGTCACATAATACACTGGCATATAGGGATGTAAACATGAGTCCTTTGCTGAAAACATACACAGCTACACCAACCATATATATATATATATATATATATATATATATATATATATATATATATATATATATATATATATATATATATATGCAGAGAAAGAAAACACTCTCTGACACTGTGATCAGCAGCACCGGAGCGCCACAGGGAACTGTGCTCTCTCCAGTCCTGTTTACCCTGTACACATCTGACTTCTGCTACAACACTGACTCGTGCCACATGCAGAAGTTTTCTGACGATACTGCAATTGTGGGGTGTATCAGGAACGTACAGGAGCCTGGTGGAGGACTTTGTGCAATGGTGCAAACTCAATCATCTCCAACTCAACACTTCAAAGACCAAGGAGATGGTGTTGGATTTCCGCAGGTCTAAGCCCACTCTGCTACCAGTCTCCATTGATGGGGTCAATGTCGAGGTGGTAAGCACCTACAAGTACCTGGGTCTCCACCTAGACAATAAACTGGACTGGTCAGCCAACACTGATGCACTCTACAAGAAAGGGCAGAGCAGGGTGTACTTCCTGAGAAGGCTGCGGTCCTTCAATGTGTGCAGCAAGCTCCTCAGGATATTCTACCAGTCTGTTGTTGCCAGCGTCCTCTTCTATGCAGTGGTATGTTGGGGAGGAAGCACAAAGAAGAAGGATGCTGGGCGACTTGACAGGCTGGTAAGGAAAGCTGGCTCTGTAGTGGGAGCTGAACTGGAGTGCATCACTTCAATATCTGACAAAAGGACCCTGAACAAACTGATCAACATCTTGGACAATGAGTGTCATCCACTCCACAACACTGTTGTTAAGCAGAAGAGCCTGATCAGCTAGAGACTTCGCTCACTGCCTTGCACAACAGACAGACTGAGGAAGTCATTCGTCCCCAGGGCCATTGAACTGTTCAATGCTTCACTTAAGGGAAGAGGAGAAATAGACTTCTCCGCATAGTCTGTCTGCCTCTTCACCACCTCCATGTCTTGAACTGTCTGTCCACTAGCCACTTTTTACCACTGTCTTCTGCCTCATTGTTTGCGTGCTACTGTATATTAGCACATATGCACAACCCCTCCCTCCATGCCACAGCCGAACTGTGACCACACTTATACCTTCCTTAATATAGTTATGTATATATAGATATATAGACTTTATTCTTGCACTGTTGCACTGTTTGACTGTTTGACTTACTCATTTGCACCATCACCATGACACTCATTCACACAGGGCACCTTACCTTACGCACAGAGAATCACAGGCTCAGTCCGCATCTTGATTGATTAATCACCCACTATGTGGATATTTTATTTTTAGAATTGATTTAGATTAAGTGTTTATATATATATATATATATATATTATATATATATATATATATATATATATATATATATATATATATATATATATATATATATATATATATACTTTTAATTAATTTTCTGCTGTTAGTGAATGTGTGTCTGTGTTGTCTGTATGCTACTGTGACCTTGAATTTCTCCTGTGGATCAATAAAGTATCTATCTATCTATCTATCTCTCTAAAATAGTAAATACAACAACATTACAGTAAGATTAAGAAATTGATGAAAAAAAGGTCTGAAATCAGATTGGTCTGACACTTACCTGTCCTACCAGTCACTTTGAAGGACAAAATAGGACCCTGGGAACATAGGGATGACTCCTGTTATCTAATTGCTTCCAACATCCAAAAAATGTTAGACGACACTGGATGGAAAACATTTGTACGATGTGATTTTGACTTCAAGCCGTCATAAGTTTAAATTGAAGGCCAGAGTTCACACATACATTAGGAATAAGCATTACCTCACAGTCATCATGATGGCTCAGCAAGTAAGGTTAACATACTAGACCAGGGAGGTATTCCATCATCCTTGCTAATGAAGGCAGTGCTTAACAGAAATAGCCTGGCTTGAACTAGCATAGACTTTCACTTGAGGCTGAAGCCATTCCATTAACTGAAGTTAGCTGCATCTTGCCTTTGTTTATTAGGTCAGCGTCACTTCTGCTCGTGCACAAGGTAGAAAAGTAGACCAAAACAGTAGTAGAAATGTAAGGGAAACTATAGGATTCCTTTTAGATTTACAAGCTCAATCTACAGGATTTTAATCGAAATCATAAAATTGAACATTGAGAAAAAAAGATAGATAAATAGTTTCTTACATAAATTGGAGAATAATGAAAGCATAAATTTAAACCACAATGATCATGGTTTGAATTGCAAGTTTGATGGTCTTCACTCTTGAGCAGATCGAGTGAATGAATAAATAGCATAATCTCAAAACAATTTTGGCATAGGCTATTCAAAATTAGGCTATATACGTCCTGAGGTTCAAAGGGTTTACTCCCAATTGTTGTCTAGGTGTAGGTGATCATAAATGAAATGGGGATTAACATAGGCTATTGTCTCCCATAAGTGTCATAGTTCTGCCAAAGTGTTTGGAAATATAACTAGAATGCATTTCCGGAGGAACTGCAAAAGTGTGCTTGCTCTGGTGCGGTCACTAACATGAGCAGACAGTGGAATATACTACGATGAACCTCGCATGATCGAAGAATTCTAACAGTGCCTCATTTTTCAAAATCAGGCGTACAGGTCAAAAGTTATGTGCATTAACATACATCCGAAATGCCAAAACACATTTTTGGTATGTGCAGCGACCCCTAGGTCAAAGGGCACTAAATTATATGTGCGGCCTCACAATGGAGTGCCGAGTCCCTGTACCAAGTTTTGTTTTGATAAATAAAAGTGCTAAGATATAAGCTAACTTGCTGTAACTCTAGCACCCCCTAGTGGTCAAAGGTCACCAAATATATTGTGTGTCCTCAGGATGGGGACCCAAGTCAATATACACAGTTTGGTTTCTATATGTGAAAACGTTGCTGAGATGTGAGCCTACTTCCTGTGATTATAGTGCCTCCTAGTGGTCAAAAGACGCCAAATGTATAGTGCATCCTCAGGATGGGGTCCCGAGTCTATGTACCAAGTTTGGTTCCGATATGTGAAAGTGTTCCTGAGATATGACCCAACTTTCTGTTTGGTGGCTATGCCGTCAATTTAGTTTGGCTGTGATGAGCAAACACTTTCGAAAATCAAAAATCCTTCTGGTAGTTTCAGCTATGACAGAAATAGAGTGTGATTTTATTGCACTGTTTTACTGGTTTATTTTGACAAATAATCTATATGGACCTGGGGTCGTATTCACAAAGCATTTTATCTAACAGCTAGGAGTACTCCTAAATAGCAATACAAGTTTTTAGCTAGGAGTTTCCTCTTAAAACATATTCTTACATATACTCTTGTATATGTAAGAACAATGACAACTCCTAAGATAAGAGCTCCATTGCTATGGTTGACGTCATTACTTATGCTTAAGCTTGATTGAAGTGACCACCTTGATTGGCTGGTGATTGTAACACGGAAATTATGCCAAAAACCTCCCCTACGATGATGAGTGACAGGTGACAGGTCTTTGCTGGTGAGAATGCGTGTGCTACTGTGAAGGATGGAGGATGATGAATAAATAGCCTAAATTAATAAGTAAGACAAAGCAAATAGTCGAGTAGTCTACTGAAATACATGAGGGATTGATCCAGTATCTTGCAAATGAATCTGTATGACGACAAGTTTGCAAAAAGAAGAAACAGTTTAATTTGATTTACAATGAAACATTACATGTAGTTTACATGTTTGGGCAGCCGTGGCCTACTGGTTAGCGCTTCGGACTTGTAACCAGAGGGTTGCCGGTCCGAACCCCGACCAGTAGGAACGGCTAAAGTGCCCTTGAGAAAGGCACATAACCCCTCACTGCTCCTTAGCGCTGCTGTAGCAGGCAGCTCACTGCGTCAGGGTTAGTGTGTGCTTCACCTCACTGTGTGTTCACTGTGTGCTGAGTGTGTTTCACTAATTCACGGATTGGGATAAATGCAGAGACCAAATTTCCCTCACGGGATCAAAAGAGTATATATACTTATATACAACTTATACTATTCTTACTGTTGACAATGAATGGTTTTGATTGTTGTTTGTGGCGTTATTACGTTATAATGCGTATTACATTGTGGTGTTACAATGCACAATTATTCCCTCGTAATTGGGAGCTCTTGTAGCTGCATTCACATTTCAAAACATCGCAATGTGAAATGCCACAAAAGCGGCTTAGGATTATTTGATTATTTGTGAATAGGTCTTAGTGAGTTAGGAGTCCTATTGACTTCTTCTAAGCTGTCCCAGACTGTATGTGCTACTTTCAGGGCTAAAATGCTTTGTGAATTACACTCAGTTAAAAAAATTAGGAGTCCTAAATAAAAATTAGGAGCTACTTTTAGCCTTAAGATTCTTTGTGAATATGGCTCCTGCTCTATAAGCACCTTTATATTATTATTATTATTATTATTATTATCAATGTTTATTTGATATGGACAATGGACATAGCAATTACATTGGACAAACCAGATGCATTGTTTGAGTGTTTTAGCACAGGTGCTAATTCGCAACACTTGTCCATAGGTGGCTTTTGAAAAGATAAAGTAATTAAAATATCAAGAAAGGAAAGAGGAAAAACCAGACAGATAGAAAAAAACAACACATCAAAGGAAAAAAAGCAAAGAAATAGGGAACATAAGGAACATAAATAGGATACAGATCAAAGGCAATCTGAGCAAGCAATCAACCGGTTAAGGACTATTCATGTGAGCACTGTTATTTAGACTTTAGCCATTGTTTGAGTCCTTTGTTAAAAGCTTTACTGTTAGTTTCTAATTTTAGCTCAGTGGGTAGAGAGTTCCAAAGTTTGGCCCCCTTTACAGAGAGAGCAGACTGGCAGAAGGAAGTCTTGCATCTTGGGACGAGACAATCACCACAGGTGGAGGCTTGTGTGATCGCTCTGACACCTGATGGCCACTGCAGAAAACAGTCTTGACACGTGATTATTTAGACCTTTGCTTTAAAAGTGAGAAGGTTGTGTTTCCTTAAAATGCGGCAGTGATGCCATTTCAGTGGTTTCTGGTCTATGATTTTTATTGCTTGCTTGTATATTGTGACTAGATTTCATAGTGGTTGAGGAAGCCTGTGACCATGATGTGATGTGACCAATATGATAAATGAGGGAAAATCATTGCATGCATGTATAGTTTTGCAGCTCGGTGTGACAGGTTCCTTCTGATAAAACGAAACGTTTACTTGACGTTTAACTTTGGTTTGACCGTATATGCTCTGGTGAAAGTTTGTCGCTACAGTTACGAATTTTCTCCATTTCGTCTTTTCCCCCTTCAAATGTTACCGTAGAGACAGCGTCTGATATATCACGCTTCAGCTCCTCTGCTGTATATTAAGTAGCCATGTGTATCGCTTGTAACGTGCAGCTGATTGGCCGAAAAAATAACAAAAGCATGTCAATGGCCAACTGCAGTTCAGTATGGAAATTAGCTAACACGCCCAGCAGAAAGAGAAATTTGCCAAAACTATACCCAATTTCAACGACAAAATGTATACTTTTAAGGCAACCAATACTGTTATCTGAAACATGGAGTGGCTTTTTCATGACTTCAACTTGTACATTCTGCAAAAAAAAGGCCAACTTGCTGCTGGTTTTCATATGGCGGGTCACATATGTGTGATTACGAATGGATCTTACATTAGTACTTGTGAAGCTCACATTTCTATACCATACAATCTCCTTCTGTATGCCAGTAATGTTGTAAGTATTGTCACAAAGTTTGCTTAGAAAGATTAGAACTTCATGATAGAGCACGCTTATTATTAGGTTATATATAGTTGACAGCTGCTCTGAACTCTCTTGCCAATTCCAGTTACAGTTCCTGCTCGTTCTGGATCGTCTAGCTTCAGGGGCAAACCTTCAATGATCAAACCTTCGATGCTCTGGAGGAAACAACCATTTGTATCGTAGTTTCCCTCTTCAGTGAGCGATTACCAGCTTGTTCTTGTAACAGAGATGGCTCTTCATTATCCCTAGGTTTACAGAAACACCTCTTCATATTCATGAGTGGAAATGAAGTAAACTCTGACAAGTCGCTGCTTGTCTATTAAATGGCCCAGAATGCCTTGTATGTCTTTACAACAAAACAGCACAATAATAAATAATTTCCCGTAAATATATGAATTTGTATACTTTTTTTATACATTTTTAATAATACTCTCCTATCATGACATTAAACAATGATTATAATTTAGATTTAAACACCATGGATGTGAAAATTACTGTAGTATGTTAGCTATATCTTTTCCTTAAAATTTCAGTTTGTGAGTCCATAAACACCCATGGCAGAGCACTGAATTGATGACCATGGCAAGGCTGGGCAGAAGCTGTGTACACTTTGAAAGCATTGTGGCAGAATCACATTGGGTCCAATAGAATGGATGGTGATACAAAATAGCTAAAAGGGGTTTGACAAATATTGTAAAATTTTAGAATATTTTCTTTTTTTTATCTTGTGCATCCTCACATTGGAGTTTCGAGTTCATGTACAAAGTTTTGTTTTGATACGTGACAGCGTTCCTGTGATAATACCTAACTTCCTGTTTTGCGGCTACGCTGGCGATTTTGTCTGGCTGTGACGGGCTTCCGAAAATCAAAAATCCTTTTACTAACTTTTGTGAGGATTGGTCCAAGGATCATGTATGTCAAGTTTCGTGAAGTTTGGACCAAATTTGTGACCTTTGAAAAATTTGTTTCGCTTTCTATTCTATAAGTCCAATATGACGAAGGACGACAAGTCCTCATGATGCCATCTTCTCGAGCAATTTATAGCGGTACTGACCTGACGTTTTAAAGTTGGAACGGTGTCTGAGAATGTCAAAGAATGGCTGAGGTATAAGCTCATTTACTTGGTGACAGTGCCCCTAGCAAAGGGATGCTGAGATATGAGCTCACTTCCTGTATTCCAGCGCCCCCTATAGAGGCTAAATGATGCCAATTTCCTAGTTCGTCCTCACAATCAGTTAATCAGTGAAGTCCCCTTACCAAGTTTGGCCTTGCTGAGATAAGAGCTCACTTCCTGTTTGGTGGCATGTCCAATTGCTGTGAGTGATTGGGACAGTGTCCTGTCGAGTTTTGTTATGTTAACTCAAAGCGTCACCGAGATGTTAGTCCACTTCCTTTTTGTCGGCTTCATCGCCATTTGTTTGGCTGTCACTGGCAAATAAACTTGAAATTGAAAAATCTGACAAAAAATCTGAAATTTGTAACTTTTCCTAGAGTTTGGACTAAATCCAATATGGCAGAGGTCCAATTTGGTGGAAAGTGACCGTCCAAGGATCCAGACGCTACCTCAATTGTGAAAATCAGACAAAAGACTCAAGGATCACGTGCTTGAATGCTTGTCCAACATTGAACTGGTGGTGGCGCTAGAGCGTCCAATGTATATGCATAAAAGTTGCTGTGAGTGATTGGGACAGTGTCCTGATCAATGGTATCGAGTTTGGTCACATTAACTTAAAGTATTTCTGAGATGTTAGCCCAGTTCCTGTTTGGCACCTTCGTTGCCATATTTGATTGGCTGTCACAGGCAAATAAACTTGAAATTGGAAAATCTGACCAGTATCGTTTGTGCTGCTCTTTCTGAAGATCACCTTTGCCGAGTTCGGTAAAAATCGGATGAAATTTGTCACAGCTGAAACTTTTTGTAACGTTTGGATCAACTCCTAATATGGCGGAAGTCCAAAATGGCAGAAAGGGACGCGATAGGGTTTGATGAACTCGGGATCCTGATTGGCTCTCAAGGGCAAATTAACTTGAATTTGAAACATCTGGCAAGTATTGTTTGTGCGGCTCGGTCTGAAGATCATTTCCGCCAAGTTCCATGAATATCGGATGAGATTTGTGACCACTGAAAATTTTCATAGAGTTTGGACTAAATCCAATATGGCGGAGGTCCAATATGTCATAAAGTGACGTAATAAGGATCACTGAACTCTGATCAGTCCAGGGATTCCAACGGTGCCTGATTTGTGAAAATCGGATGCACCATTCAATGGTCACATGCGTGAATGCGAGTCAGATTCGACCCATTGGTGGCGCTAGAGTAGCTAGCGCTAGAGTAGAGTAGCGCTGTAGGTGCCTTCGCAGTGGTATCAGTGATTGCAGGCCCAAAAAAGGCTCAAACATAAATGATCACATTCATCTAATCTTTCCTAACGATCCGCTAACTGCCCGCCCCATATAGGATTGCCACATTTGATTTGTGAAAATCCGGGACATTCATTCAGACATTAAAAAAAGAGAACAATCCCAGGAAAACCAGAACGTGTGGTAACCCTAGCCCCATAAGCAGGCCGTCAAAAAAACTCTGGCTCTGTAGGCAGCCTAGGCTCTAAGATCTACACACAAAAACTGTGTTGCCTACACACAAAAAAGTGTTGCCACCCACTCAAAAGCAAAATAAAGTGTTGCAACCAATAACCGACGAGATGTAGCCTAGAAATCTAGACACACCCTAGCGGTGGCAAATTAATTTGCTCAGCCTGTACGTCTAGTATCAAACCATAGGGATTTCTATTGGCTGGCGCCGTGGACTTCATCCAATCACAGCTCTATTTTGTTAGAGAGTCTTAAAGCGGGCTTAACAGGATAACGACAGTCCTGCGACTGTGAACAACAAGAAAGGTGGCTATGGCGAACGAAGAGCGGTTGTTTGAATCGGCGTTGGCGTCAACTTTGGAGGAGTTGGACTTGTGCTTTTCTTTGAAAGTTGAGCAACACAATGCACTTAAGTCATTATTTTCGAAGAAGGATGTATTTGCCGTTTTGCCGACCCGGATAATGGATATGGTCGTGAAGGCTGGCCTATTGCATGCCTAGGCAGTTTGACAAGACAATTCTCTGCCCGCCCCTTGGATTAAGTGAGGTGAAAGGGTCGATTCCAGACTATACATTTCAATGATATAGGATGGCCCGCCAGGCTAGACGAGATGCACATTCAGGAGAGTTTCAATTGCACGGGAGGGAGGGGGAGGGAGTACTGAGCTAGCTCTCTGTTTTGTTTGAATGTCAACAGAAGTAAAGTTACCCGACCATCGCTGATACAACCTTTAATTTGAAATTCATTTACTATCATCAACACAACAAGTGGTTTTAATCCTTAGTAGACTATAGGCTACATAATTATATTTTAGCCTAATTGGCTTGCATCAGATTTAATGTAGCCCACTGGCATATTTACTGTCACTGAACAGGCTACTAAATGTGTATGACCCTTTATCAATAGTAGGACATGTCTTTCATTAAAGAGTATAACTAAGAATGCCAACGTCTCTAGAATAACAGAAATGATCAAGGTGATAAGCTATGTAAAAACTTTGTGTGGGAAGGAAGAACAAGCATGAACACCTCCTTTGATGTACCGCTGTGCTACGTGTTGCACCACCACAGAATGCAGGTAAAGCCGGTGTTCCAGTTTAGCAGATTAACTTGTGATATTTGCATAAAATCTGTGACTATTCAACAAGGCCCTGCTTACTTGTTAACAACGCTTTGCTCTGCCTCCGCCCTTCCAGTGCTGGAGATTCACATTTTTCATGAAGCCTACAGTGGCGACAGAATATGAAGCAAGATCTTGCCAAAAACATGCGGAAATCACCAGTTCATGTATAATGTATGTCCCCAGTTCATGTATAATGTGGGTTCCCATATCTTCTTAATCTCACTGATCAAATCAAAATCACATTCTTTTCTAGGACTTTTCAGGCACACACACACACACACACACACACACACACACACACAGGCCACCTATGTCCAGCAGCTACTAATATGCCAGTCATTAGTTGAAACTGAAAAGGTGTCTGTTCATCTTCAAAAGAAGCTGGTTTTCAAAGTTGCCAGAATTCAGTGCCCGGGAGTTTCAGGCCCAAGACCGGCCCACGTTTTCCATAGTGGTGGAAATTGGATAAATGAAGCAACATTTCAGCTCTTACTATCCTGTAGTTTGTATTAGTACCAAGGTTCAACAAATGTGTAAAGGTTATATAATAATTCACTTCAACTGAGTAGAAAAAGTATTGAGAACAACCGAGAACAAAAAATATTCCACTATTCCACAAGTTAACAAAAACAGAAAGAAAGAAAGCCTTTGAAATGTAGCCTATCCCACTTCCACAAAGAGGCATATTGAACTAATGTTTAGGCTACATGTTTTTTGCACGGGTAGGCTATATTGTTGTTTGGTGATTTAGCCTACTCCTTTACTACACCCTCTTCTGAGCAAACAAGGCATATAGGTTTATCATGTAGGGTAATTGCTCTTTCTTACATTAAATAACTTTAATTTATCCTCTCTACTTGTCCCTGTAGTCATGGCCTCCTCATCACTAATTTCGGCCTCATCATTTTCAGTGGTCGACTGGTTTATCTGCTGCTCAGTCTCTCCTGGCCTCTTTCTACCATCCATCCTTCCTGACGCTTGTGTCTACTGTAGGGCCGGCTCGGCTATCCTTATCTGAGAAAACCTTTTGGAAAAGACAGGCTATATGGACCCAACCAACTCTTTTTGGGAGGGGAGAACTCCCTCACGTAGGCTACAACCCATGCAGAGGCATTGCATTGGTGTCATGCACAGAATGCGGAACGTGTCCTACTTTAAGAAAAGATAGACTAACGTGACAAATGTCAATATTTGTTTCCTCGACCGGCCCAAAAGTGAAGCGGCCCACGGGGAATTCTCCCGATTCCCGATTACCCCCCCCGGGCCTGATTCAGTCTTACTCTTCTTGGACTGAAGACAAGTCCTGCGATGCTAAATAGCAGGGGCGTGTGGGGGTCCTCCCCCAGAAATGTTTTCATTTGTTTGATGTGATTTCCTGTATTCTGGTGCATTTTGGGGATGGCCAATACTAAATTCAATCAGATTCATAGCCTACATCCTGATTTGTTGATATTGAGGCAATGATTCCATGCAAAGGCTTGGGCTTCAGGGCCCCCTGACCCCTTGGGCCCCAGGGCCTGGGCCCGGTAGGCCCGTGCAGTAATCCATCCCTGCATGGCGGTTTCAGTTGTGTGTCCTCCTATAGCAACAAACAAGTGAATGAAATAGAGTGCGGAGCGTGCGTAATGCAATCTAGGAGCAGTGATTTGCCAAACCTCCCTTATTGCAGTCGCACACATTTCTTCTAATTTTATGTTTGTAGTAGTAACAAGTAACGAAGATGCTTAGTGGAAATATAACGGAGTAAAAGTATACATTTTATCTAGGAAATGTAGTGGAGTAAAAGTGTAAGTTGACATAAATTTAAATAGCGAAGTAAAGTACAGATACGTGAAATTTCTACTTAAGTACAGTAACGAAGTATTTGTACTTCGTTACATTACAACACTGACTACACCACAGAGAGCGAAACTTCTACTAACTTACTAGCTATCCTGATGTCCATGTTAAGGCGAGACACTACAGGTGAATAGGGTAAAATTTTTAACAAGCACATATCATTATGAAACTTCCCCAGTTGATTACTTACATTAATATGAGAAAAAAATGTATTACAAGTTTGCTGTAATTTAATGTTTACATATGCAAATTAGGCATTATCTAATTAAATATGCACTAATTTGCATACATTTTAAGGCACGAAACCTGAGCATTGGATACAGCCAAGTTCAAAATTATGTTTTCATTGTGTTCAGATATTAGATGGGAAAACATTTACAGAGGGATTTATGAATATCTACTTTTGTTATCCTGTAAATCAGAAAATTATGTCACTAGCCCTAAAAAAAATCGCTTTTTTCCATGTTTTTAGGCATAAAATGTCATGTAAGTCAGGCTAGGAATAATATATCAACAAACCCCTCTGTAGAAATCTTCGACATATAGTTAGGCATAAGTCTAGAAAGTTTGGTGTATGTACGTTAGCTTCTGAAGTGGAGTTTTTGAGCTCAGAGTGTGGCCGGAAACTCATTTTGAAAAACAGCCTTGAAAGACAGCCAATGAGATTCCGTTCTCAGCCTAGACTTCGCCTTTGAACTTTCGCGATTGGTTACTGATACAAAGGAAGTGTCCATATATGGATCACATAGCGTGATACAGGAAAAACAGAGCTTTCAACGGTAGTACACATGTTATGTTTTGGACCACGCGATCGCGAGGAGTGCATGCAAGGTTAGAATGCTAACTTTTGCTGAATTTAGGAGAAATATACAGGCGCGAGTAGACACAATATAATGAAATAAACACCTAAATGTGTAAATCAGACTTTTTTGTTGTAGTAGTGTGATAGAATACATGCTAAGGTAACATACTAGCTCAAAATATCGAAATTGACCAGTGCATGAAAAAACAATGTTTTCACCTGCCGTGTCTCGCCTTAACTGGTGACATGAGCAAACACAGCGAATGCATGCCTTGAATAATGCAGACGAATTTTGACTCACCAGTAATCTTGCATCACAAACAGTAACAAACTGGCATGACCCCATCAGACGTTCATTTTTTGTGCACACACAACGCATCTTTTGCATTTTGCATCGATTTTTCTGTGAGCATATCAGTGAACACCCCTGACCACTCGGTGAGTTTCACGTCTTTGTAAACGAAAGTTTAATGCATTTTAGGAAGGATTGTTCCAGTGCACCTATGCAACCATTGTGGAGGTGGGGTTAGGGTTAGACCCATGGGGCATCAAAACGGAAACTGAAAGTAACTCCCCACTGCCCCATGGGTCTGCTTTAAGCTGCCTGTCCATAACTTGGCCCATGTTGTCCCAAATTGTCTCATTCTTTTTCCTATGGGCTGCATGTGCTGAGCTTGAACAATAGGACTATGAGTCAATTTACACTGAACTTACACTTTAAGTCAATGGTTTGGTGAGGATGATAAATGCACACTTTGTTTGTGTTTGGGCAGCCTCCACCATATCCTATCAGGGTGCAAGGTAAGTCTCACCCAGGGGCGGTATACGTGGCGTCACAACCAGGTATTGAAATGTGTGGCAGCGGCAATTGAGGATAAAAGGAGAGAAGTCAATTCATTAGCAGCTAGTAAAGGGGTTAGGCAAATTAACTTTGTACGTCAGGGGGATAAACCTCGTTCCGAGAAGGCCAGGTGTAAAACCGGCCAGTTGAAAAATGGGGCGGGCTGGGAAATGAAGGTTGATCTTGGCCAGCAGATGGCGGTACCTCCACATATAGTGAGTACCAGACTACGACCAGACTTACTTCTGTGGTCGGATTCAGAGAAGATTGAACTTACCGTTCCTTGGAAAGACAGAGTGGAAGAGGCCAATGAGCTTAAGAGAGTAAAATACACCGATTAAGGCCTATTGAAATTGGCGCACGAGGGTTTGTGGCCAGATCTGCTATTGGCTTGCTGTCTGAATTGGGCATTTGTGGACGAAGTCTAAGGCAGGTGGTTAGTAACATGTCCTTGGCAGCAAAGCAAGCAAGCGAATGGTTGTGGGTAAGGAGAAGTTACCCTTCGTCCCTTTGTCTAATGCCACTGGGTATGTTAGACGAGGTCGAAGTGCTCATAGGACAGTTAGGGGGGAACGTAGAGGCAGTGTGGGGAGTCGCAATGAGAATGACAGTAGGCCTAGTCCGAAGCTCATAAAATTCTCTCCACTTTCGCCTAGCGGGCAGATCTGGCCATGCTGTTCGCAGCAGGAGCAGATGGTGACACGGGGCAGGAGAGCCATTAGGCCATGCATAGTCTATCACAAGATGATAGGAATGCCGGCCCTGTATGGATAGGGATAGGGAATCATTATCTCTACCTTTCCGGAAATGTTGCCATCTTTGCTGCCATTTTCAGGGGAAAGTCCGTAGGAGTCGATTGCTGAGTGTGTTGTAACACGCTCTGGAAATTCACAATTTCGTCGCCAGGAAAGGTACTGGCTTGATGAAATTCATTCTGGACTCTATCCGACCACATAAAGACCTCGGGATACTTCGGTTTGGCTTTAGGGACCCTCTACTCACTACCACGTAAGTGTTATGTTGTTTGGAACTGTAGAAGAGGTATAAAAATAGTGTTTTGTAGTGGCGAAATAGATATGCCCTGCTCACTTCCAGGCTACGAGTTTTGACTGAAAACGGTACAATCGAACTTTCTCAAAACACATCCGAATGACATGATTTTGATGTCAAATCAATGTATGTACCCCCAATCATCCGTAAATCGATCTAAAGTGCATTTTACTCCGGATAATTCCTTTAATTTGAGTAGGGGCTTCTGAATGTGTTTTTACCTTGGATTTTGGCACAAGGGATTATAACATCTAATCCTGTGTATTAATGTACGGGGGCAGATTTTAGATTGTGTTTGTGCCTCTTAACAGTCTCAAAACATTATTAAAAGTGCTGTGCATGAACAAGAACACTATGCGTGTTGAGCTCCTAGCTAAAGTAATTGTAAAGAAACCATGCAAATTCAGTGTTTGTACAGCAGTCCTATACCTCTGTTTCTCTTTCTGGAGAGTCAATACCAAAGTGGAACTCATGCTTTTTCCCATTTCCACAGAGATGAAAACTCCTTTAACCCATTTTACTCTCATCCATGTCACAAACATAGGTATAATAAATATAAATAAATATATGTATTATAATGTAAAACATGTTAAAAGGGTTCAAAGGTTCAAAAAGAGTGTTTTGTTTACTTAAAAATTAACCTTTTGAGGAGTACCATCAGAGATATGATGAATATGATCAATTCTGGCTGTTCCAGGAGTACAATTCCAATCCCAGTCTTTGGAACATTACATTTAATTACATTTTGCCTCTTCTCTCCATTTTTCTCTTTTTCCTTTTTTCAAAGTTTTCCACTCCCTGCAAAGACACAATGTTTTCTCTCTTATTTCTGCACCTTTTATTGCTTTGTCGGCTGAATGTGTCAGCCTCCTTCACCTCTCTATCAACTCAGGGGAACAGCAGCAGCAGTAGTATTTCCAGCAGTGTACCTCCAAGACGTTCCTGCGATGAGCTGGTAGTATGCAAACCAGGCATTGTGCTGCCTGTGTGGCTACCACAGGACATAAGTACGGGGGAGCGAGCAGGACGGGCTGTGCTCTACTTCAGCTGCCTCCTGTACATGTTTCTTGGTGTGTCGATCATCGCAGACCGCTTCATGGCTGCCATTGAGGTCATCACTTCACAGGTACTTTTTCTCAATTGCTTTTAAGTGGGAGTGTAGAGAATGTTTTCAAAACAACACAGAATATGTGTTTAGACAAGGGATCAGATTTCAAAAATAATTCTGTGGAAATGCATGGATTCCAGTTGCTGCTACTGGAAGAAACTGGAATCCATGCATTTCCACGGAATTGTTTTTGGAATCTGATCCCTTATCATACCTGTTCATTCTTACTCGTTGCTCGATTTATCGTGACTAAATTCAAGATGGCAGCAAACGCTAAACTTCGTGAAGATACTGTCTGTATAAATCATCTTGTAAGTAAACTACCAGTGCTTTTTCAAAGTTCTCAATGTCTCGTTTTAAATGTCAGGGCCCTCGGAAGTCTACCAATGAAGTGTGGAGATACGTTGAGCCTCATAAATGGTGTAAAACAGTGATTTATTTGCATGGCCATCCCATACCTGTCAACACTCCCGTTTTTTTTTCCGGGTTTCTCCCGTATTTCATGGTCATCTCCCAGCACCCTCCCATTTTGTTATTTCTCCCGGAAAACTCTCGTAATTTGCATGGCCATCAAACTTCATTTTAAAATCATTGATCCATTCAGGTTGCCAGATTGTGGATGAAATACACCCTACACATACACGATCACTTAGTTTCAATTTCAACCGTTTTGTCATAGGCTAAAACCTGGCAACCCAAAACCCAAATAAGGAAGCGGGTGCCAACCTGTCTATGGTGCCAACTGCGCAGCCTGAGTCTCGTCGTAAGCAAGCAGGCTAGTTGAATGGCCTACTCTAGAACTAGATGTTGTGAAATTGTTGGGAATTTCATTGATTAACACATCACATACACTGTTATTGAGTGTTGTTGATACACTGAACTTGTGCCCTCGGAACCAAATCTGACAGCAAGCAGCTTTGGAGTTTTGGAAGTAGACTGCAGGCAGGCAGCTGGTGGATACATAACTTGCATGCGTAAGGTAATGGTAAGGTAAAAGCAACGACCGAAATGCAGTGTTAAAACACGTGTATGAAACGTATTAAATATGCAAACACAGATCCGGTATAAACACTGACCCCGAAAAAAATCTCCTGTTTTTGGAAAGCTAAATGTTGACAGGTATGGGCTAGCCACCCCCACTGAAAAAGCTGTTGGTAGCATCGGCTAACTAGCGCCAGATTTCGGAGTGCAGGGGACAAACCGAGATGAGCTATGAGACATACGTTCACACTTGGTATCATGTTTCAACACACTTTAGGTCAATATCACACCGGAATTCTTCTTTAATGCATTAACAAAATCTCTGTTTGAGTAACTTGGTATCCCATCCTGAGGACGCACAATACATATAGCGTCATTTGATCACTGGGGGGTGCTATAATCAAAGGAAGTAGGCTCATATCTCAGCAATGCTTTTACATATAGAAACCAAACTTTGAACATGGACTCAATCCCGTCCAATCCAATCCAATCTAATTCAGTCCAATCCAATCTATAATCACATGAAGTAGGCTCATATCTCAGCAATATTTTTATGTATAGAAACCAAACTTTGTACATGGACTCAAGACCCAATCACAATCCAATCCAGCCCAGTCCAGTCCAATCCAATTCAATCCCAATCTCAATCCCAAATCCTACTCAACTGCTTGGCTCCCTCATTGCTGCTTGCAGCTAGATATTCCTGATTATATTTCTGTGTTTTCAAAGATGTCCACATTTCATTAAGTGAAATATAATGCTGGGGTAGATTAGGTTAGTTAATACTAAACAGTTAATACTAAACAGGCAATTAGGCCTAGTTGCAAAGTATAAAGAAAATCTGTCTATGTAAATCTGAAAATATTTCAGACAATTTAATTGTTCAATCTCTTTTCTCTCCACTCTTCCTGTCTATCTATGGTATATTCTTTCAATGTTCTGTCACAGGAAAGAGAAGTTAAAGTGACAAATTCAAATGGAGAGGTAACATTAACGAAAGTAAGAATATGGAATGAGACTGTATCCAATCTTACTTTAATGGCCTTAGGATCTTCTGCTCCTGAAATCCTGTTATCTGTTATAGAGGTACATACAAATGTGCACATTCACATACAAATATGCATTCACATTAAGCCACACAAACACACTCCTTAATAATCAGGACAACCACAAAGTCTTAAAATTACTTACATATATGAACAAATGAATGAGGATTTATATATAGTAGATTGCAAACATGTGATAGAGAAATCTTCTTTTGTGTCTAGGTCTGTGGCCATGGCTTTGAGGCAGGGGAGCTTGGTCCAGGAACCATTGTGGGCAGTGCTGCTTTCAATATGTTTGTGATTATTGGATTGTGTGTATGGGCCATCCCTAATGAAGACTCACGGAAGATTAAGCACTTACGAGTGTTTTTTGTGACTGCTTTCTGGAGCATCTTTGCTTACATCTGGCTTTATCTCATCTTGGCAGTCATAAGCCCTGGCATTGTTCAGGTATGTTTCCATATACCATCAGTGGTATGTTCTCGGTGTCCATTGTTTGCTTATTTATTCCACATTTGTGTTAATGGGCTAAAAGATTGATAAGGGGGTCAAATAAGTGATAGCATTGCAGGTTTGTCTGTCACAAAAGTCTATAAAGAAAATGGTGTTAAATTATGATCACATCAAATGAAAATGTTCAATTTTATTAATGTATACAGTGCCACTAGCATCTGTCTCAAGACCATTCACAGAGACAAAGCCCCGAAATCCAGAACAAGTACATTGATGACACTAGCAAAGAGAATAGGTGTTGTTTGGGAATTATTGTGTGTTTTCTTTTAACTAATGTTAAGGGATTGTAGAACCTGATAACTCAATCATTTTGCAATAATGTTATAACTCCCAATAATGTAATAACAATCCTGTCATAACTCCAAAAAACATGTTATAAAACCTGATAATGTAATCATCTATGTACCGATAATGTAGCCGTGGCCTACTGGCTTACTGGTTAGGGCTTCGGGCTTGTAACCGAAGGGTTGCCGGTTCGATCCCTGACCAGTAGGATAGATGCGGTTGGGGGAAGTGGTTAAGCACTACTCTCCACTCTCTATATATGTCTAGGAAATCGTCTCGTCTTAATCTACGCGAGTGGCGGTCATAAATGCCTATGTGCGTAATGCCTATGTGCAGCTCCTTTTAAAACATTTTTATTAATAGTCTAGCATCATGAAAGAGGGATAAGGTTTGAGTCATGCCAAATGCATAATGATAGGCTACGGTGAGTTATATGGGGGGTAACGTTTGTCAATAAATAGCCTACCTTTATTGGGGAGGAAACTTGTTCTCCCTCTCAGTTTTCTGTTTTTGTTTGTTTCTGTTTGTTCTGCACACACATAATTCAATAGCTATGTATTTAGGCTATTATGCACATGATTGAACCATAGAGAGGGGTGAAATATAAATTGTGTATCTTATCCTGTAGGCTTATCATTGAAGACACGATGGCGTGACGTGGACTTTTTTGGATGACAATGACGACTGATAGTGTAGACAAACGGATAGCTTTGATTTAGCCTGAGTGACGCACAATTATGTGGAGAGCTAGACAGGCCTACTTGGCCGATGAAGT
This sequence comes from Alosa alosa, assembly GCF_017589495.1. NCBI lineage: Eukaryota > Metazoa > Chordata > Actinopteri > Clupeiformes > Clupeidae > Alosa > Alosa alosa. Next base: position 2,075,594 of record NC_063190.1, read on the forward strand.
ACTGAGCCAGGCAGCCATCGGATGGATGGCTGTTCTGGACTTTTTCAGAACGTCCAGATTGCCAGTCCGCCCCTGGTACCAGGCCATCCATGCCTATTTACAGTCACCATTCCCGACCTGTCGCATGACAGTGTGACACCAAAATGACATAATTTCCTCTGTTGCACAATAAATTTCAGCCTTGCGCAGGCAGCTCCTGCACAGGATATTCTTTTTCACTGTCGCGCGACAAGAAGGACGAGCTTGAAGCCAAGTTTAGGGAGCCTCTACAGGCATTAACCACATTCAGGCATTTCATATAGCCTAGCCCACATCTTAAAATAAAATGACTGTAGTCATGAAGGTTGAATAATCAGTTTAAGGTGATTAGCTACCAGCGAGAGTTGTGATACAGTTGTGAATTTTCAATAGTTTGTTGGATAAGTCAACAGACTTACCAGCGAGGGTAACAAGGGGAATTAAGAGGAAAAGGACTAGGACCCAGGGACATAATAATCCAGGAAAATGTAATAAATAGATTTATTTTCAATCAAAGGATATCTGCTAAGACCTGAAAAGAAATCTCTTTCCACTTTAGGAAATTACACAAACTCATTTCTCAGCGCCAGCCAGCTAACTGCACACACCTTGAAAACTAGATGGTAATGTCTCCTAGTTGTGAAGAGCAGCTGTCAGGGAAAGCTTTACATTTCTTCTTCTACGGTGTAAAGTAGGTAGCAATAGCCTTGTCACAACAGCGACACCTCTGTTCGGGAGAATACTGCAACTAGTATCGCGACCACCATGCGTGAGTATAAATAGTTATGATGTTCCTGTGACATCACATTGTCGCACGGTGCCCCTCCCGCAAACTCTGTGTATGGTACCTACCAGACCTGCAGTTTTGGAGAGTTCTGTCGTCTGGCCATCACAATTTGTCCTTATGTTTTCATATTTTCCCTGCTTCTAACTCATCAACTTTGAGGACAAAATGTGCACTTTCAGCCTAAAGGAGTGCGCACACCAGCGCCGACATGAGTGCGATGCGCTCTGCTTTCGACATTCAATTACATTAGATTCCATTGTTCTCTACACAACCCCGAACAACAGTGTCGCACCATGTAGATTTCGATTCAGTTCTATTTTGTCGGTGCCATTGTTTATCAGGTGTTTGCCAGTTAAAAATATTGGTACTAACGTGCGTGGAAAGTGACAGCGTATTCCTGTCAGCAACGGGGCCCGCTGCGCTTACTATATCCAATTCACTGACACGTGCCACACGTGGCGATTCTAGACATTTTTAACAAGGGTGGCCCTCGTGGAGCACTGATTAATTCAAGGGTGGCATGAAGTAAAACATCCAGATAATGAGGAAACAGGCTCAAGATGTTAAATTAGCACAAATACATTAGGAAAACCATGCACCAAACACCATACTCATCAATTGAAGGGCAAAGACCATACTCTCACATACTGTAAAATGTCTTTGTATTTGAATAAAATGCAAATACAAATAAACAAACATATTAAATCTAAGTTGTCTATTAATGAGTTATGCTGTGCAAATACAAATAAACCAACATATTAAATCGAAGTTGTCTATTAATGGTAATGGGTTATGCTGTGCTAAAACAAATTCCATCATGGGGACATTAGAATATATTCTATTCTATTATATGGCTATCTATGGCCATCTATTTCTGTAGCTGTTAAAATAATTTGACCTGCTTTTTTTTGTCTGAGCTGGCAAAGAGCTATAACAAAGTCATCCAAAATCAACAAACATCTCTCAACTAAATGCTTAAAATACTTTTGTATGAAACATGAATGAAATAAACACCAATTAAAGCTGGGACGATCAATTTTTTTTTTAATTAAACATTATTTACAAAGAGACCACACCGAAAGTTAATATTTTGTCACTAGCACTTTGTCAAATACAGTTGCACTTTCAGCTCTGAACAAAACCGTTCAGACTATATTGTTTAATTTATCCCTCCTGGTCGGGACGAATAAAACAGGCATGGGGGACGAAAGAAACATACAGTTTAGCCTAAGCTACGTAAACTTCCCAAAATGTTAATATTTCACAACAAATTCTTGACTGGTTGAAAGGTTACCAGAATTCCAGCTTGATGAACAGTAGGCTACAGTAGACCTGCATCACTGTAGGCTACGAAATATGACCTGAAACATGAACAATTAACTGTAAATCATCTTAATTTAATATTTACAAATATCTAGGCTATATTTAACATTTATGTTTTATTTGGCCTGCTATGAAATGTAAAGCCTAAAGTTGGAGACATGTAGAAATTTGCTGCAAATTCAAAACCGGATTACTCTGGAATGGCTATCTGTACAGGGGGATGCTTCACACCTTTGTGTTCGGTAAGGTCCACTGTTTATTCTGATATGGTTTGTATGTATTGTTTGTAGGTTATATGGGAAGAGTTCGCAAAGCATTCCACCGAGATGAATTGGTAGGGAGATGGGCGCAGAACTGTATAATAATAGGATTAAATTAAAGTTATTTTTCTCGCGAACCGTTTACCACAGCAACTAGTGGCTAACATTGTTTAAAAGCTGAGAAAAAGCTCTGTGTGATGTAATGACAATGTCTGTGTGATGAGTAGACTACTTCGCGAGTACAGTAGTTCAACAGAGAAGAATGGGTGAATGGACGCTCTTTCTTTCTTGGCGTGCGCAGTCACTTTCTCCACTGCGTAAAAGACTAAATTAATTTGCACTGTGAATGCTAAGATTATTTTGACAGGCCATAGGTTAAATGAAAATCGCTATTAGTCGGATGCAAAGAATATTGAAAGAAGGGGGCACCAAGGTCACAGTAGCCTGTGAACCTCCGATTTTCAAACCTTGATTGGGACAGTATTATAATTAAATGCTTTTAGGCCCACAGTTAACACTTAATGACCTAGCAAATGTTGGCAGGGTAGGCTAGGTAAAATAAGCAGGTAGGAAAATTAGTCTAGAATGATGTGATTCAACAGACGCAACTTGTGTGTGTGATTAGATAAATAGGCACTGGCAGATGCGATAGGTAAATAGATATCTTTGCCTGTTAGCACAAGCAGTAGCCTGTAGGCCTAAACTCACATGCTAAAAACAATAAGTCATGTATAATGGCAAGCGTGTTTGCCACTTTCCAACGTCTGTCTGACACTTCATACTAGCGCTGCAGGTGCATCAAGAAAGGTCCCGCAATAGACTAATGGCCAACCATAGACTAGGATTTTGGGGTGGCACCTGGGGTGGCCAGTCAAATTTTAAGGGTAGCCTGTACCACCCCGAGCCACCCCTCTGGCTCCGCCCCTGATGTGCCATGATAACGAGATAATCAGTGTTATTCACTTCATCTGTCAATGGGCTGATACTAGAGATTACTACAATGAAACATTTCTTTTCAGGGTTTTTATATATGTGTATCTGTGTGTAGTGATGTGTGCAAGAGTCTGTGTTTTTATATTGTTTATTGCAGGTGTGGGAGGCTCTTGTCACACTGTTTTTCTTCCCGGTGTGTGTACTCCTGGCCTGGATTGCAGATCGTAGACTTCTCTTTTACAAATATCTCCACAAGCGCTACCGTGCTGACAAGCGTCATGGCATCATTGTAGAGACCGAAGGGGGCCTGGCTCCAAAGGGTATTGATGTCATCATGGAGGGAAAGTTCCATGAAATAAATCCAAGTAATTCTACAAGTAACTCCACAAGTACCATCATATCCTTGGAGAACAACAAAGAACAAGAACCCAATAGAGAAGAGGTGAGAGAACAAAGAGTGAGGGAAAAATATCTGAAATTATTCTTGTACATTAAGAATGATTTATATAAATATTATATGAACATCACGTTATAGGATTTCGAGACAAGGGGCAAACCATCCCAAAAATGTTATCCCAACCACTGAAATACATTTGCACCTATAGCGAGGGTAGGTGAAGCGCATTCCCGAACAACTTATTTTCCTCTGAGAGAATATCCAATCTGCATCAACGACACACCATTGTACTTTGCGTTGTCTTGCGTTGCCATTTTCATAAAGATGGCTGCAGTCAATTACAAACATATCACTGATCTGGAGGTATGTATTAAACTGGATGAATAATTAGGCTACAATAGCTTTTGGCCACGTTATATTCAAATCTGACAATACAATACTCAATGGTATACATTGTATTATCCAGTCTCTGCTCCGTTTTTATGGAAGTTGCAAGAATCAACTTTGTTCTATTAAATGTTGTTACCCCACTCCAACAGGTTGAAGCGGAGCTTTGCTATACCAACATTATTAAGTGATTTTAGTTTCTCTCACGCAGACGCGCACACGCATGCATTGAAGGAAAACTCAATACCACTATCCTACCACTTAATTGTATTGATGACACCAAATTAGACAGTATTTCCTCCTTATTGCGGAAACAAAGGGGTAGCCGTGGCCTACTTGTTAGGGCTTTGGGCCGTCCACCAGAGCTAGTGAGCGTTGTGCCCGTGTCGCAATTCGATACCTCCGACGTTGTTGTTGATACAGTGGTACATTTCATTGGTGGAAAAAGTGGCAACGTATAATACCCCACCTCCTAGAAATTCTCACAGCCTGCCTGTGTCGACGTGTCTAATTTCAACCACAAGTAATGAATGCTGGCACGGTCATTGTCATCAACAAAAACCTAAACCTATTGTGAGCAAATAAAACAGTTTACTTGAGCCGACCAATATTTTTTGGAAGTATTTCTGTAGGTTACTTAAGCTACATGAATTTCAAGTCTTCGTTGGTGGAGTATTGGCTACTTCTTAGGTCATGCTAATAGTAGGCTACCAAGTTCACTTATATGTCTACGTTCCTGCAAAATGTATGCTAGCCTACCTTGTTTGTTATAAATCTGCACGTTTTCTTAACAATGTTTTACATTCACTTTAAAAGCATGTCATTTTTCCACACCATGCAAGTGGGAGGCTGGTATTGTAATTATGAATATAGCCACAAAATCAGTGCTATATGGATAACTGATGGATCAGCAGTAACGTGTCGAGGCATTGGGAGATAATGCAACTTAACTGTAATCATGCAGCAGATATCATAGTACAGTACAACAACAACATTTTTACGATCCATCATAGTGTTTTTATCTGTATGTTTTAAAATAGGGTAAGGCTATTTGTACCCCTGGTACAATTAGCAGTGTATGCTATTCATACCCTGGTGCCATTAGAAGTGAATTCTATTTATACCCCGGTGCACACAGCAATGTGTTCTATTAATACCCCGTCTGGTACAAATATCAGTGTATGCTATTTGCACCCCTTTGCATTTATTCTGGCATATTGATCACACAATGTAATAATAATAAAAAAAACAAGCAACATGTTTTTTTGTTGTTATGTAACAGGGTGTGAATAGCTCAGCTGTGTAACAGACACTCTGAATAAGAGATGCTGTTTGCATCAATGTATAGTTAGAAGTGGATGCTATTTGTACCCTGGTGTATATAGTACTGCATGCTATTTACACCCTGGTGCATGAACTAGCTAATTGTTGCAATCAAAACTTTTTTTTGTGGACGTGAGCAACGTCTTTTTGTTGTTATGTCACAGGGTGTGAATAGCTCAGCTGTGTGGCCAAAGCTATTCGTACCAGGGGTGTAAATAGACACCCCTGGTAGACAGAGAGATAAGCTATTGGGCAATTCCACAGAAAATGGACTTTTTGTCACATCCATAACGCCAGTGAAATGCCTTGGCATTTGTATGATGTGAATGATAACATTCGTTTTTTCTGCATTTTTTCTCATGTATATTCTTCAGCCAAAAATAGCAAATGCTCAAATTTCATGTAATCATTCACATCATACCATACCATCACATTTTATTGGCGTTATGGATGTTACAAAAAACACAATTTTCCATGGAATTGCCCTATTATATCTAGTCCGAAAAGTGATTTTCAAATTTTCTTTACGTCTTTTTGCACAGAAAACACCCAGTTAATGTAGAAAGGTTGCAAACTTTGAGTGTCTGAAAAGTGTCGCTTGTTGCCTATGTTACAAACATTTGCTTTTCTTGGTGCTTTCCTTGCCCTGACATGTCATTCTATTGTCTACCATAAGAGAAAGTTGCCTTGGAAATAACTTATAATAGTACAGGCAACACAGCACACCACTAGGTGTCATAGGCAGAGTGCTACCAGGCTGCTCAGAATCCGTATGGAATGGGTAGTTAAGTAGCAGTAGGCAAAATGAACAAATAAAAGAATATAAGTTACAAACAAACAAACAGACAAACCATGGATGGCCCTCTCACAGCCTGAACTAATACAAAAAAAAAACCAAATAACCCAAGGAAAAACATTGGTCAGACACTAAACCGTGTGCATTTGCTCTCTTTAAAAGCGATGGGTTATCCACAGCCAACAAGCGTGCAAGAGAAGCAATGGGGTAACAGCAACAACGCACCTCGACTTTTGGAAGCCTGCCAAAACGCCAGCACAATGGAAACAGCACACTCTACAGTCACCAGTCTTAGAATAAAGCCGTGTTCTTCCAGCGACAACAACCACAAGCACCCATGTGCCAAACAATTTAAATGACCAGCATTGTTCTCCCAGAGAGGAAGTTACGTATATGATCACCAACCACGGGTGGGCATGTGTGCCAGCGCTGCATATCAGCCTTTCCACATACACCCCTGGCTTTAAAGTTCACCGTCCTGGTAGCATACATATCTACTGCCAAGGCCTGAAGGGGATGGGGGAAACATTTACTTCGGTTACACTGGCAGAGAACTCTTATGAAACAGACTGTGAGAGATGGAAGGGGTTTGAATGCTCTACGGCAGTATTATGAGTGGAACGTCAGAGGGATAAAACAGGGGTGCATGATTGGGGGGAGGGGGTGCACGATTGGATAATCTTCACCTGCTGCTATGCTTGGGGCCAGCTCTGGTTCTGGCTCCAAAGTGGCTGTGCTAAATGGTGCTGCTGCCGGGTGGCTGGCGCTGTTTGTGGGGGATTGGACATCTGGTACGCCCTCCAAATCAGCCTGTGACAGTTCAAGGTAAAGGCTAAAGTTGACACTATCTTGGCCCCTGGGAGGCTTAGTGCTAGTCCTGATGTGAGCTATGGCTACGGCTACCCTTAGCTGGTCTCCAACTTCAGGGTTACCTGGGGGTATAGCCTTCAAATGAGCTTCTAGCTGATCATGGCTAGAGTTGATCTTGGTCTCTGTGATGGTCACTGTAAGCACTAGTCCTGGTGTGGACTATGGCTACCCTCAACGGGTCTCCAAGGTTACCTAGGCCTGGCTCCCTCCCAATGAGGCTGTGGAGCAGCCAGTGCTGGTGGGCTGGATGAATCTTGACCGTGGGAACAGATTTAAGCTCGGACCGATGTATGGTCTTAGGGGGGCCCTCTTCCCCATGAGGCCTGATCTTATAGTGTGTGCCAATCACTGTTGGGAGTAATGCATTAAAAAAGTAATGTAATTACAGTAATGCATTGATTTGTGCTGTAATGCAGTAATGTAAGGCATTACCAATACAATTTCAGTTAATATTTTACTCGGTACAATTCTCAGTAACTGAAGAATTGAAAAATGCTCAATTGGCACCAGAGAAGGTTATCCAAGAAGTTAAAAAGTCATCTATGCTGGTCCTGGAATTTGATTGCCTTGTTTAGATGACTGTAGAAAGGGAATTTGAGTTATCTCTGCCATGCATGCAACAGTTCTAACATGGTTAGGCTATACTTCTCATTTCAAGCAGTGAGAATAACTAAAATGTTGCTTTTACAGACAAAGATCGTAGCCATTATTCTTAAACTATTTGCATTAAGTCTACACTACTGTAAGTGGAAGGAAAGGCAACCGGCAATGATGAGAACTATTTAAAGTCAACATACAATTTCACTATGGCTATTTTTTACTATATTAAGTTGTGAGTGACCTTTGGCCTTTGGGGCCTACATCGTCCCATGAGCCATAACTGCAACCATTATATTGTTCTTTTGTTAGCCTTAAACCTAGCTCAGTCATTATGCCATACCACATCACCTCCTGCCGTGTAATGAGCTGCATTGAACACATGAAGATCTATTGAGAACACCAAATCCATATTTCCTGTTATTTTGGTGAAAGTAATGTAAACGTAGTGTAATGCCTTACAATTCAAAGACAGTAATATTGTAATGTAACAAATTACTTTGAGATGACAGTAACAAGTAATAAATAATGCATTACGCTTTTGAAGTAACTTGCCCAACACTGGTACCAATTCCATCCAGACACTCCACAATTTCATACTTGGTGGACGGCAGAGCTAGTGAGCAGAGCTGAGTGGTGCGAATATCCCTCTCCTCGCTCAGGTGGCTGTTCACTCGCCCGCTCCTCCGCTCAAATTCATGTTAGGCCGCTCCGCTCAATTTCGCTCCCCGCTCTACTTAAAAATCCTCCCGCTCCAGTGAAATCGCTCCACGCTCGCTCCAATTTAAAAGAAGGAGATCTATAAGTCGAATTGTCACCTTAGAAAACTTAAATTCCAAAGAACCAAGAGCAACGACAATTTCACTCATAGAACATTTATTTTAAAAGATAATGCAACACCGATAGTGCAACAACGAACAAGCTTGGCAACGTCAATACACATAAGCCTAAAAGGAATCAGTGGGATTAGTTGCCTAAAGAATACAGGCTTAGCATCCAAGTATTACTTCAGCCTCTCTTGATATGAAGCATATTCAACTTGCTCACGTTTTTCTTTGCTCTCCGTAGAACTCATGTTTCTGCAAAATGTGTCTTCTTAAATTCCAAAATTAATATTAACTCACTGGAACAGCGTCACCACATGGTTGTTATTGCTCTACACTGTTAATATCTAGTTGTATGGTAGGAATAGTATGCTTGCAGGCCCTATGACTTTCAGTTTCCTTTCTAAAATATTTAGCGACCCCATCCCCATCAACGAACTTACTTTGAAATTTAACGGTCTTGGTTTCATTACGAACACATGAATTCTGGGTGGATTTGAGCATGCCTCAGACTTGTGGTGTAAGCGGTATCGGAGCGAAATTGGAGAGATCAGCAGAGCAGCCGCTACAGCCTCTAAATTAAAAAGCGCTCCGCGCTCCAACAAAATTTCATCCGCTACGCTCCTCACTCACTCGTGCTCCGCTCCGCTCACTAGCTCTGATGGACGGCCAAGTATCCTGGATTTTGTGGCGACCGTGAAAATGGTTCTTGCAAAAGACTAGAGTGCCAGGTGGTAATATGGGTACGGTGTCAGGACCACCATGCCTATGATATGCCACAGCCTCTTATAAGTGTCTTCTAGCACTAGCATAGATAGAAGTCAGGTACTCTTGACAGTCCACCCAGTCAGTTGGTGGACTGTCCCCGTGGTCACCTCCAGTATTACCAAGTAGGTGGTCGACTGGTAACTGTGGCTTCTGATCGAACATCAGCTCGTATGGGGAGTGCTACGTGGTACACGGTGGTATTATAGGCGAACAGGAGCTGAGGGAGCAACTGGGGCCATTTACGCTTCTTTTTTAAGGGGGTAAGGTCCTGAGCAAGTCATGAAGTGTCCTGTTGAAACGTTCACATTGACTGTTCCCCTCTTTATGATAAGCTGTGGTTCTACTCTTTGTTATGCCGTAGATGTCACACAGCTCCAACAGCTCCCCCTCAAAGCTGCGCCCCTGATCAGAGTGGATTCTCCTTGGCACGCCATACACATCGAACCATCTCTCAGTTACAATCTTAGGTACGGTGGAAGCTCGCTGATCAGGGGTGGAAAAGGCCTGAGTAAACTTTTAGAAAACATCTGTGACTACCAGAACATTCTCTTGTCCTGTGCTAGCTCAATCCAAGAGAGTAAAGTCAATGGTGATTATCTCCAAAGGCTTAGTGGCTAACAGATTTCCCAAGAAGGTTCTGGCTTGGGTTGTCTTGCTTTAGCAACCACACACTGCTCACTCTCAGAACACCACTTTTGCACCTCATGCCACATCAAGGGCCAGTAGCACCTCTGGCATATCAGATCTGTGGCCCTGTCCACCCCCTGATGGCCATGATTGTTGTGTAGGCTAGTGAGCACTTCGACTCGCAACACCTTGGCAGTAAAAGCTGCAGCACTGGATCTCTGGAAGGAGGAGCCTGGATGGCTCGATACAAGGTCCCATCCACTTCCTGTATCCGGGACCACTGCTTTATCAGCTGCTGGACTTCCCTTTGTTCACTCCTCCTGTCTTTATGGGTAGGTGGTCGTCCCTGTCGCCAAAACCACAAAAATCTGGAAATACAGGGATCTGTCCCTTGCAGGACTTTCAGGTCTCTTTTGGTATTTTTCAAAATTCGGTTTCAAAACGGTTTCACGGTATATGACGGTACTTTTTTTTCCATGCATAATCAGGTGTCCAGCATTTTCTACTGTCTGAGAAAGGAATTACTGCAGTAGATTGACTTAGGATGGTCATGATGAGTGAATATTGTAGAATAATTCCACACCAGTACTAATAGCCTACAGGTTTGCATGGCCCCAGAAAATGATGCTGTTTACAAAGAAGAGCCACCCATGATTCTATGGAATTAGAAAGCAAAGACAATTTCAGCCAAAATACAGAACTTTTACTGTGCAAATTTCACAAACATCTTTTATAACCAATACAAAAAGTAGCCTAGTGCAACTTGCAATAATTATTGGCCTACTTTTGTTTCAAGTTCAAGCCCAGGTAGCCTACATTACACAGTACTCAAGTAAATCTAAAAAGGAAATATAAAACTAGTATGACTTAGCAGTGTTGTAATGTAACAGAGTACAAATACTTTGTTACTGTACTTACGTAGAAATTTTACGTATCTGTACTTTACTTCGCTATTTAAATTTATGTCAACTTTCACTTTTACTACACTACATTTCCTAGATAAAATGTATACTTTTACTCCGTTATATTTCCACTAAGCATCTTTTGTTACTTTCGTTACTAAAACATAAAATTAGAAGAAATGTGTGCGACTGCAAAAAGGGAGGTTTGGCGAATCACTGCTCCTAGATTGCATTACGCACGCTGAGCGCTCTATTTCAGCGCTTGTTTGTTGGAGGACGCACAACTGAAACCGCCATGGAAGCACGAGCACCTACCGGAGGACCTCCCATTATCATAGACGACCACCCCGATGGTAGTGTTGAACTCGGAATGTTTCTGTACATTGGCAGCTTTCTGTGAAGCTGAACTCTCCGCTACCTGCCTCAGCGGCCTGTGAAAGGCTATTTAGCATCGCAGGACTTGTCTTCAGTTCAAGAAGAGTAAGACTGAATCAGGCCCGGGGTGGGTAATCAGGAGAATCGGGAGAATTCCCGGTGGCCGCTTCACTTTTGGGCCGGTCGAGGAAAAAAATATTGACATTTGTCACGTTAGTCTATCTTTTCAGTAGGACACACTCCGCATTCTGTGCATGACACCAATGCAATGGCTCTGCATGGGTTGTAGCCTACGTGAGGGAGTTCTCCCCTCCCAAAAAGAGTTGGTTGTGTCCATATACTGTAGCCCGTCTTTTCAAAAAGTTTTCTCAGATAAGGATAGCCGAGCCGGCCCTACAGTAGACACAAGCGTCAGGAAGGATGGATGGTAGAAAGAGGCCAGGAGAGACTGAGCAGCAGATCAACCAGTCGACCACTGAAAATGATGAGCCCGAAATTAGTGATGAAAAACACATGTAGCCTAAATATTAGTTTAATATGCCTCTTTGTGGAAGCGTGGGATAGGCTACATTTCAAAGGCTTTCTTTCTTTCTTTCCTTCTTTCTTTCTGTTTTTGTTAACTTGTGGAATATTTTTTGTTAACTTCTCAGTTGAAGTGAATTATTATATAACCTTTACTGTACACATTTGTTGAACCATGGTACTAATAAAAACTACATGATAGTAAGAGCTGAAATGTTGCTTCATCAAAATGCTTCATTTATCCAATTCCCACCACTATGGAAAACATTGGCCGGTCTTTGGCCTAAAACTCCCGGGCACTAAATTCTGTCAACTTTGAAAACCAGCTTCTTTTGAAGATGACACGTTTTCAGTTTCAACTATGACTGGCATATTAGTAGCTGCTGGACATAGGTGGCCTGTGTGTGTGTGGGTGTGTGAGAGTGAGATGGTGACTTGGGGAGTAAGCCCTAGAAATGCTCATACCACATGACCAAAATGTTCTCCCTACCAGCAGGTCATTTAAAAAAAAAAAAAAAAATAAGTTATTTATTTTTCATTTTTACCTGAAGTTCATACAAAAGTGGCATTTCTGTTTCTGTTTTTTTTCTTTGATGTCCGCTCTAAAAAAATGCTGTTTGTTCTTTGAACTGAAGAGAATTGTGCCTGAAAAGTCCTAGAAAAGAATGTGATTTTGATTTGATGAGTGAGATTAAGAAAATATGGGAACCCTGAATATGCTTTATGCTTTACTATGAGAAAGCCAAAATAAAGTTCACAAAAGTTCAAAAATAAAACCGCTTGCTTTTTACTTTTTTACTTTTACTTCAAATACTTAAGTACATTAAATATCAGAAAATTACTTTTGATACTTAAGTACAGTATATATCAGATACTTTAAGACTTTTACTTAAGTAATATTCTAAAAGGTAACTTTCACTTCTACCAAAGTCTTTTTCTAGTACGATACTTGTACTTTTACTCAAGTATTGCTTTCTAGTACTTTATACAACACTGTGACTTAGTGAAGAGACAGATTGCATTAATATGGGCTTTGACTACTTTTGACGATTGAAAATAAAAGCTCTCCGCTAATAGTAACATGCCGTATTGTTATTGTGCGGTTTACATAACGTAGTGGTAGCTTAATGTTAACAGAATTCATATGGATATCTTGTTAGCTTACCATGAGCTTCTCGTTAAAAAAAAAGTTTGTTTTGGTGCACTGATGACAGGATCATCTCTACTAGCCAGTATTGTTCAGTTCAGGTTTATAACATACAAGGATACAAGGAAGTTTATTGTCACATGCATATAGTTACTGGAAGTAAGAAATGCAGTGAAATTATGTCTGGTGTCAGCCTATTTGTGCATTTATGGGGGGAGTAAAAAGTGCAGTAGAAGAGGGGTTTAGTAGATTAAGTGGCAAGGGCTGCATAAGAAAGGTGGGGGAGGATTGGGATTTGAAAGGCTAGGCAATCAAGGACATGGGTAGATAGATGGAAGAGAGATCAAAAATAATAAATAAAAAGTTCAATGGAGATGTGCAAAAGTTGGAGAAAGTCAGATATATGTGTGTGTGTGTTTTGACGTGTGATGAAATAAGAAAATAAATAAAAGGTCTGCAGCATAGGGAGAGGGATGTAAAAATGCTAAAAGTCATGTAGGTGTGTGTGTGGGGGCGGGGGGGTAACATGTAACATGCTTTACTTGCTACCTGGATAATTTCATCGAATATTTTTTAAGTAAGATGAATGATCATTAGGCTTTAATGTGTTCAGTGGGTTAACTAACAGCATCCCCTACTAGCCAGCTAGTTACAGCTGTTGAACAATCTCTGTGCTGGAAAATCCCTTAACGTTTTTCCTTAACTAAGGAAACCATTTAAGGTATTCTGTGCAACACCCTTAAATAAATCCCTTACCTAAGGAGAAATTAAGCCTTGAGGGTCATACTTAAAGGGAAAAACTTAATATCATATCAAATTCATATCATAACGAAAATATACACCGGTATTCGGTGTGAACTGGATGGTATACTGCTCAGCACTACTCTGAATCCAGAAAAAGTTCTGAAGGCAAACCTGTACCTGACTACATCCAATGTTAACTATCAATATTCAGATATCTGTAATAGAAATGTATTAGCCTGACGTAGCCATACTCAATTCTAGTCAGAATATGAGTCTGATACTGTGCCATTGGGACGTAATTATGGGGCGTGTTTCAACCGATACAGGGGGGGAATGCCTCTGCACTCAATTGGATAGACCTAACCAATCAGAGCAACGAAATAACTTACTGTGAGATGTAGGAAGAACACACAAACCATCCTTCTTCTCCACAAATGCCTTAACATTGTTTTCTGGTCTTTTTTAAAAGCTATTGTGCCGTCAATATCTCCTACAACACTCATTAGTGAAATCTAAGAGATACGTAGTAGGGTAGGCTATTAGGAAAAAAACTGATAGCCTATATCCCTTCCGTTTTTAAAAAATAATTCTGTTGAACACTTATATGCTACAAACATGTATAAGTATAAGTATAAGTATATATACTCTTTTGATCCTGTGAGGGAAATTTGGTCTCTGCATTAATCCCAATCCGTGAATTAGTGAAACACACACAGCACACAGTGTACACACAGTGAGGTGAAGCATACACTAATCCCGGCGCAGTGAGCTGCCTGCATCAACAGCGGCGCTCGGGGAGCAGTGAGGGGTTAGGTGCCTTGCTCAAGGGCACTTCAGCCGTGCCTACTGGTCGGGGTTCAAACCGGCAACCCTCCGGTTACAGGTCCGATTGCTAACCATTAGGCCACGGTTGCCAGTTATAAACAGCTGGGAAAAGCTGTCGCAAATCCTTCGCACAGGTGGTCAATCAGACAATAAAAGACAAAAAAAAACTCTATACTAGCAAAATACGCAAAAAGAATATCAGTCAATTTTCACAAGAAAATGACACAAGACACCGTATTATCATGTACAGTTTAGATATGTGCACTTTGTGGGTATTGACTACCCTGGAAATCCAGAGTTCTCGCAAGAGCACAATGGAATTGTCTCTGCGAGACACTCTGGCAATGAGCAATGATGCACGTTACTTTTACCCCTTGCATGGAACCAGCTAAACTGATGAAGACAGCGCTGCAACATTGGAGGACAGTCAATATTGGTCGTAGTGTTATCCGATTGCGTCAAAGTCCGAAATCATTCAGAGTAAACATGGTGTTATCCAATTGCGTGCAGTGAGATTTTTAAATGCATGCCTGTTGCCGCCCCTCGAGTTGGGCCATTACATTGTTCGTGGCCAGACCCTTAATCTTTCTAGATTACCAGGGTCTGGATTTTCCAGGCTAGTTACAGACAGGTCATAGCCGAAACAGTTGAGCCACATGTACATTTACATGTATATATACATGTACATGTATATTTCACTAATCCACTTTAAATTACTTAATGACTTCAGTGACTATAAACAATCAGTGATGGTCTCATGTGAACATTTCAAATTATGAGCAAAAACCAAACAAATTGACAGCAAATAGGGTATTGGTGCATTTACACAGTTCATAACATTTAAATGTGTGATTGAAGGTTAATATTTAATGAGGTGATTGCTCTCCACCTGTCCATTTCTGATGTTCATCTTGTTCAGACACCATAGCAAGGAAGCCACAATTCACTTAAACAGAAATCGAAATACTAATAGATGAAGTTGACCGATCTAAAGACATTTAATTTTCAAAATTCAAAACCATCATTACAAACTCAAAAAACCACATGGCAAACCATTACAAGTGAATGCAGTTGGGGAGGGGTGCAGGAGCGTAGAGAACAGCCGTAAGAAGAAGGGAGCACCATAGAACTGGTGCGCTAGTAAATGCAGCGGCTTCCCTCACACCACAGGAGGAGAAAGTTCTGGGGATTTTGGGGCCAGTGGCACTGGAGGTCATCTCTGGTGAGATTGATTACCCAGTGTCCGGCGACCCTCCACCACATCTTTCTTCCTCTGGTTCTGCCACTGGTTCTGTGCCACTGGCTCTCCACACCCAGGGTCCTCGCCTGCTCCTCAAAGAAAGGACTCCCCATCTCCTGCTCCCTCCCACACCAGGTTCAGAGGCACGTTCCTGTGGTGGCCCTCCTCCACCACGATGTCCACCTTCCTGTATGCTGCTTCTTCCTCTGCTGCTTCAACCTCTGTGCTACTGGCTCTCTGCATCCAGGGTCCTCACCTGTATATTCCCAGCAAAGTCCCCATCTCTGGTCCCCTCCTGCACCAGGTTCAGCACCACCACCTGCTGAAGCACCATCACCTGCAGAAACATCATCACCTCAAGCTACCTCAGGCTGCCTTCTCCTTCTTGACCTTGTCACTCTAAACAGGTGATTACTGTGATATTTTCTTCAATATAAGAAGGGGCCCCTGGGTGCATCTCAAATGCTCAAACATGGCTTTTTACAGCGGATTATAGAGTTAAATCATAGGAGGAGGTGCTAGAGAAGTCATATGTACCAGACAAATGCATACATTCGAATGCATTTCTGTCTGTTGCACATACATTCAGATGCTGCAATTCTAAGAAAATACAGGCTGCCAAGAGACCATCAGGCAGCTGATTGACAGCCTGGGTCCCCAGCTCCAGCGACCAACAGGGCGCACCTTTGCACTTACCCCAACAGTGCAGGTGTTGGCTGCCCTGCGGTTTTATGCCACAGGGAGCTTTATAGAGAAAATTGCCCCTCGGGGATAAATAAAGTTTTTTGAATTGAATTGAATTGAATTATGGAGGTAGCCGGGGATGGTCTGGGCCTCAGTGAGCCATGCTGTAGCAGCAGTTACACCTTTGCTGCTACAGCATGTGCAATCCATAAGCTTCCACACCACAGCTGAGGATATCCTGCAAGCCAACCAGTGGGGTGTACTACGAATCTCGATTAGTGGGTTAGCGAGGTATGTTGAGCTCAAAGCCAGGATATGCTGTGACACGAAAGTGGATCTGTTTTAGTGTCGCTATATCACCATGGTATCTTATGCTGTCAACCAAACCTGGTCGGTAGGAGGTTATGTGCTAAGTTATAGCTCAAATCATGTAATCTACCGCACACTGACCAATCAATTGTCTTAAAAACGAAGTTCTCACGTGTAGGATTCTGTCATATATCTTACAGGTGGAGCTCCGCCTCTACTAACATTTTGGATCTCGAATGCGCTTTAATAGTGCTGTGCGTGCAAATATCCCACTATGAACGTGCATACCATACAACATGACAATTGATTTATTTGATGTTATAGGTTAGACACAAAAAATGACCGCAGTGTAGATTAAACTATCGCTCATGAATGCGGAAGTAATTGTTTTTAAATAGAGGCGGTCTTGTGCGTCTCCACGTTTCAAGATTGGCCAACGTCATCCCAACACCGAGAACGCGCACAGATCTGAGCTGAAAGCCTAGTTTGACAAATATATCACATAACTGCTATCGTAGTATCACTTAACGTATACCCCTGAGTCAAGGCTTTGTCAAGCCTCGATATGTCTACATAGCCTAGATATGTCTAACGTGCTTCGTAGTATACCCCACAGGCTTTCCATGCAATAACCCAACTTCCACGGGTGATTAGAGCCATTGACAGAACCCTCATCCCTGTGGCAAGTCCGTCGGAGAACGAACCCATGTACATTAATTTTGCAGAAAGGGGTACCCTGCCATCAATGCAATGCACGTAGCCTGTTCACCAACATAGTGGCAAAATGGCCTGGGAGTACCCATGACTCAATTGTGTGGGTCAACTCTGGGCTGCATGAGCTGAAGATGTGTGGTTTGGTGACAGCTGGCTCCTGGCGACAGTGGTTTTCCTCTTCGCCCCTATCTGCCGACTCCAGTGCGGCAGCCAACAACACCTGCGGAGCAGAAATACAACGAGGCACATGCTAGCACCCACAGCATAGTGGAGAGGGCCATTGGGATGTGGGAGCAGCATTTCCGGTGCATCAGTCACACTCAGTTATAGTGGTGACTGCTCTGCTACACAACTTGGCAGTGCTGGCCAACGCACCTGTTCCCCATAAAGAGTTGCTTCTGAAGGATGAAGCAGGTCCTGATGTTCCACCTGAGCCAGGCAGACCCCATCTTGCTGGAAGACGCCTCATGAATAATTTATTTGCTGATTATAATGTATAGAACGCCGGTCATTATTGGGAAAATAAGTCCCGACAGGGCGAACCGGACCCCGACGCGCAGCGGATATGCCCATTAAAACGTCGTATTAGTTTATTAAGAAAATTACACCGTAGATGTGAAAGCAGCACATCCTAGCCCGGGTCCATGAAAAGGTCCATGTCTACTCATCATTAGTGTAATGCATTCGGAGGACGTGATTTCATACATGTGTGAAAGTATGAAAGTAAGTTGATTGTGTAATTGTAGAGCAAGTCATAAATGCGTTATGTAATACCGCTTAATCGTGTTTCATGTTTTTTTTTTTACCATCGCGGAAATATAAATGTCGCGCGCATAACGTCGTGGTGACCATTACAGGACGTCCTCTCAAAGTCTCGTGGACGTCTTTTAGAACCTCCGAACAGAGGTCCGTGGGACGTCAAGGGAACCCTACACAATGTCGAGGAGGTGACGTGCGCCAGGGGACCTTTAGGGGACGTTGCCAGGACTTTATTTTGTTTACTGGGTGTTTCGTTTCGTGCCTATCATTGTATTTTTTTTGTTTGGTTTCTTTCATTTAGTCTTTTTTGGCTATATTTTTTTGTTTAATTGTTTTCTTTTTCATTTTGTCTTTTTCCCCCTACACCTCTGATATATAAATGCTGTTAACTCATTGAATGCCAAGCTGTTTTCGGAAGCTTTGTCCTAGAGTGCCAGCAATCTAGACCATTGTTGATGATTTTTGTACAGCCACAGCACATACCTGTCAACATTTAGCTTTCCAAAAACAGGAGGGAGGGGGGGGCAGTGTTTCCAAAACAGGGGAGTGTTTGCATATTTAATACGTTTCATACACGTGTTTCAACACTGTATTTCGGTCGTTGCTTTTACCATTACCTTACGCATGCCAGTTATGTATCCACCAGCTGCCTGCCTGCAGCCTACTTCTAAAACTCCAAAGCTGCTTGCTGTCAGTGCTTTTCAGTGTATCAACAACACTCAATAACTTTATGTGATGTTGTGAAAAATGGGCCTTGCAACCCACGTCCACACAGGATGGTGGCGACAAGGACACACTGAGGTTGGGCGGTGATGGGGTGAAGACACAGCAAACAGCAAACATGGATTGTGGTGGAAAGTGCAGATTTATTTACAGTGCTATAAAAAACGTGTTCCGGCACAATGCCAACAAAAAATACTTTTCCGAAAAAAAGAAACAAAATTCAACCAACCGGTTTCTCAATTCAAGCATACTTCGTAATTCCAATAACACTCTGTATCCAACCTCTCAGCAAGCTGATACTCTCCAGACTCCCACACTGAGGGCAAAAATCCCTCGCTTTAAATAAAGCCGTCTATCACCTCTAATTGGTAGATACCAATATGCCAGGGTAATTTCCTCTATACAATGCTACATCATACATTATACATATATCACAATCATACATGGAGCATAATTTAACATAATGTCCATATTATACAATAATAACATTCTAATGCATGTATAATTAAATAATAATTACACTACTGTCCAGATAATCACTCTATATTGTGACAATAGTTTCCCCCACTCAAAACATCACTTTCCCCTGTCCCAAACAGGGAATAAAATAGCCATTGCCCTGGGGATCGTGTTCCTTGGGGAAACAAAGTAATGCAGGACCAAAAAGTGAAAGTAAGAGCGATCAGTGTATTGTTAATGCTTGTGTGCACAATGTATGGACTAACGGAATGCAATGGGTTATAGAGCAGAATCGACGGGTACCACGTCGTTCGCTATGATGTTTGCAGATGTTGGGTGAGTAACAGAAAGATGTGTAAATAACGATCGCGCATGAATGAATTGCGTCGTGGTTGCCAGCACCGTGTGTAATTACAAACATTTGAAACTAAGTGCGTGTGTGCGTGTAAGCGCGTTTGTTCGTGTAGGAGATGGTAGTCAGTTTAAATGTCGCGGGGAATGTCAGGCGAGTTGGGGAAAAGGAGGGGCGATCTTTTCACAGATGTGTTAATCAATTAAATTCCCAACAATTTCACAACAGCTAGTTCTGGAGTAGGCCATTCAACTAGCCCGCTTGCTTACGACGAGACTCAGGCTGCACAGTTGGCACCCGCTTCCTTATTTGGGTTTTGGGTTGCCAGGTTTTAGCCTATGACAAAACAGTTGAAATTGAAACTAAGTGATCGTGTATGTGTAGGGTGTATTTCATACACAACCTGGCAACCTGAATGGATCAATGATTTTAAAATGAAGTTTGATGGCCATGCAAATTACGGGAGTTTTCCGGGAGAAATAACGAAACGGGAGGGTGCTGGGAGATGACCTTGAAATACGGGAGAAACCCGGGAAAAACGGGAGTGTTGACAGGTATGCCACAGCATATTCTGTGTTATAGCTATGAACACATACAATGGCTCATTTGAAAGGTGAGACTTTAAGCTCTCAGTGGGTGCAAATCGTTTATTTCTACATGCTTCTGTTCCTGAGAAATCGCAAGTTAAACAGTGGCTAGTTTTCATCAAAATCGCTGTTTTTTTTTCTAGAAATGGAGATATAACGTCTTTCATGAAATATGAAGTGTTGTCTGTAAAGTTTTCGGGAAGTGACCTGGCGAGACTGTCACCTAGTGATAGACCCACGAAAATGGCCTGGTTTTGAGCTGACGTGCATGCGTCACTGACCCATTCGACCCAAAGCGGCAACCGAGTTATGATAAAATGTCCAGATAAAATGTCCAGATTGTGCGTTTTCATGAGTTTTCGATCATCATATATTTCATTTCCATTCATCACAGAGTTCCCAAAATCACATATAAGGTGTGTTAGAGTGTCTAGTTTCGTAATAAAAAAAAAAAAAGCTAAAAACGTAATATGACGTTTTTGGCACTCAACGCATGGGAAGGAAAAACGTAATATTACGTTTTTGGCAGTCAATGAGTTAATATGCAGCACACTGTATGAGGGTAACAATGGTGTATTGGTTAAAACACTAAGTCCATTAACAGAAGGTCATGAGTTCAATCCTAACATGACAATTCAGATGATGCTTACATGTAATTGATGATTATTATATTATCAGTAGGCCAGTGTGACATGTAATTTAGCCTATGTTGTTATTCAATTCCTTGCCTTACCGGTCACAGGCTAAGCTGATATATCATGGAACGATGAGGAAGACCTATGGTACTTACGGTGCCTCTTAACCTGTCTCCGTCTCTCCACTAAATAAAATACTGATGTTAATGACAACTGACTGCCAATCACACTGTAGCAGAGACCAATGCCAGCGGTCTACGCAAGAACACTGTAAAAAGCACTGTAAAAAGTTAAAATGAAATCACTGATATATTTAACATATTTACTGACATAGCCTAATAATGCAACATTGGCTGTCAGGCTGCTGAGTAGGTTGAGACCAAAATGCATGACAAAAGGCTTGAGAATACATCCAAACACGATTTTACTCTCCAGAAACATGGGCAACATGACAAAAACATAAAGACGACGCAAAGGCAGACAACCACAAGACCTGAAGGTAATTAAAGGACTCAGACGATAGGGCAAAAACAAGGAGACACAGGTGAACATGGAACAAGCCAATAATCAGACTAATAACTTAACAAGACTCAGGTGAGGGGCGGAGACGGAACAAAGCCACATGGCAATATAAAAAAAGGAACACATGGCACAGGACACAGGAAGTAACAAAGAAAACAGGAAGTAAACAAGAGAACACAGCAAACTACAAACTAAGAGTAACAAAAACCAAAACACAAACTCCAAACCGTGACAATTGGCTACTTAATGTAAGAGGCGAAGATGCTTCCTCTGCTCCAGCATTCCATAGACTCACAGGCTGTTCATGTTGTATAATGCTGTTTGAGGCTTTTGTCCAAAGCGACTTAAGAAGATAACATAAATTAAGAAAGTTTAAAATAAAGTTTGACAACTTTATTTGGTATTTCCAGGTCACAGTAGTTGACCTGTATGTAGTCAGAAGCAGGACAATCTCACTTCATGAGAGAGTCGAACTTACAACGTTTGGACAACCACAAGTCACCTGCTTTAGCCACTACACATAAGAGCTCAAAAGCAGACATCCCAACCTGCCAAAAGTAATTTCAGGGAGGTATCCCAAGAACGCCCCCCCCCAAAAAAAAAAAAGAATTATTTTAATTAAGTTAATTATTTTAACTTAGATACTGAAATACAGATGAATGGTTTTTTTATTATTATATATTAACCCCTACCAAATCGCCCCCCTCCCAAGGAAGAAAGTGTATTTTATGAGTATACTTGTATATATATATTTTTTTTCGCTTATGTATAATATTCCTAAGTCCACCCTTCTCTTTCTTTTACTTTAACCCATCTTTCTGCATATAATGTTTTACCCATCTCATGTGCCATTATACATTGTTATATTATTGTTTCACAGTAATATCTAATATAATTTTTAAATCTTCTTATGTTCAGTTTTTTTGCATCTGTCATTTTCTTGATGAACATTTTACCTAGCAGAAAAAATATATTTTGAAGTGATTGACTGCCACTTGTCAAGTCACCCAGAAGTACTGTGGACAGATCTAGGTGTAAGTTTATATCACATTGCCATAGCCAGCTTTGAACTTCAAGCCAAAATAAAGCAGTTGGAGAACAATACCAAAATAAATGATCAGTTGTTTCCTCTTCTTCTAAACAAAAACGACAATATGGATTTGTCTCTATACCCCAAATATGTAACATCTTTTTAATATTTAGATATTTATAGATTAGCCTATACTGAAAAAAACGTACTTTTATGTCTAATGAAGAGTCTTACAACATTTTAAAGATACATTTCCATGGAATTGGACAATCTATCATTTTTTCCCAGCTATCAAACATTTTGTATGGAATTTCCACCAGTTTATCTGTTTGTAAGTAAAATCTATATATATCTTTATTAATTTTTATTCCATTAAGCCATTTATACTGCTTTATGTTTGGTCTACATACTAAATTACTTTTACAGTTGGCTTTGATTTTTTTTTCCAATCTAAAGGCACTGATGCAATTAATTGATTGTACCTATATTTCCATATCTAAGTGTTATTTGTTTATATGACAGGATTTCACTCTTTTCATTAACTATATCTTTAATAAAAATAATTCCTTTTCTAAACATCTGCTTAAAAAATATTACATTTCCTCCCATTTGAATATTTGAATTAAACCATAAAATTTGTTGTAATATCTCTTCATCATTTTCTGGTGGGTAATACTGAAAATGTAGCCAGCTTCGTAATGCTTCCAGTAAGAAAGCAGAAATATTAATAATGCTTTCTATCTTAACGAAGTGTGTTGGGTGTATCTGTAAAAATGGGTATAGTTTTTTCCAAATATTGGAAGAATCCTTTCTAGCAGCTTACTTGAAAACCAGTCTGGATTTAGATAGAATTTTTGTATGAGAGACGCTTTTAATGATTTATTCATAGATTTCAAGAGTTTTACGCCACCTAACTCATAATCATTATAAAGCTATGCTCGCTTAATTTTATCTATTTTGCCATTCCAAATAAACTTAAAATATGTGTTGTTCATATTCTTTAAAGAAAGCTTCAGGTGGTAAAGGAAGTGCTAACATTAAATATGTAAATTGGGACACTATTAAAGAATTTATTAGTGTTACTTTACTATAAAGAGTCAGATTCTTTCCTTGCCAAGGTTGTAAAATGGCACAAATCTTATTTAGTTTAATTATATAATTGATTGTAGATGTTTCATCAGTGCTCTGTGGTATATGGATACCAAGTACATTTATGGCTCCATCCACCCATTCCACTGGTAGATCACAAGAAAGATTAAAGTTAGTACCCTTAAAGGACCAAGTCTCATATGACATAAGTCAATATATGACATTTATCATAATTGGGCTATAGTCCTGATATTTTTGAAAAGTTATTTAAATCTATAATAAGGTTTTCCAGGGATATATTGTCTGGTTCAAGCATAAAGCTAGAATCATCAGCATGCATAGAAACTTTAATGTTAATACCATTTAATTCCAAACCTCTTATCTTCACATTAGATCGTATTCTCATTGCCAAGATCTCAATTGCAATGATGAAAAGATAAGGGGACAGAGGGCTGCCTTGTTTGACTCCTCTTCCCAAGGGTATTGGTTTTGATAGATAACCATTATTTAAAACTTTACAAATGGAATCTCTGTACATTGTTTTGACCCACTGTATTAAAGAGTCCCCAAAATTGACAAACTTGAAGCATCTAGTAATAAATCCCCAATCTATTTTATCAAAAGCTTTCTCGAAATCAGTGATGAATATTAAACCAGCTTTCTTTTTTTGATCATAGTTTTCAATTACCTCTAAAACTTGTCTAATGCTATTTGATATATTACGTCCTTGTAGAAAACCTGTTTGGTCATTATGTATTATTAGTGGTAATACTTTTTTTAATTCTTGTAGCGATGCATTTTGCCAATATTTTTTAGTCATATCCCTGTAAAGTGATTGGTCTCCAATTTTTAAGTTGGGTAGGGTCTTTATATTTACCATTTGAGTCTTGTTTTAATAATAGGGAGATTACACTTTGTTTTTGTGAATCTGCAAGTATGCCTTTCTTGTGTAAAAGCACATTTGAAAGCTTCCCAAACCATTTGTGGGTTTGCTGATCCTTCATTATTCAAGAAAAAGTCTATTATAATTCTTTTAGTTTTCTCTACAAATATCGGATCATCCAGAAGTTTCTGATTAAATTTCCAATATAACCTACCCCTTGGATGTTCTGCCATATCTAAGGGTAAAGATATCAACTGATGGTCTGACCTGATCTTATCTTCGATCATTACTTTTTTAACTTTTGATACTATGGAGAAAGAGATAAGAAAATAATCAATACGACTCACTTGATTTTGTCTTCTCCATGTATAATTTCGTAGTTTGGGATTTTTTAACCTCCAAAAGGTCCACCATGTCCTTTCCATTCATTATTGCTTTATGTCTCTATGTCTCTTATTGTCTCTATGACTTTGGGGATGATAATCAAATTTGATATCTCTTTTTCGATCAATCTCCCCATTTTGAACCACAGTAAAATCTCCTACCATAATATAATAATCACTTTCAAATGTATCTCCATTCATTTTACCATGTTTTCTTCAAAAAAGTGCATCATCTGTATTTGGCCCATATACATTAACTAGACAAATAAATTTCTCTTCAATAGTCATTTTCAAAATTAACCATCTTCCTTGGGGGTGGGATTCAGATTCATGTATTTTAATTGCAGATTTCTTTTTTTCAAATAATATCACCCCTTTTATTTTTGGAACCATGAGAAAATATAATTGGGCCACCCCATTCTTTCCTCCAAAGATCTTCATCAGCTGGTATAGAATGTGTCTCTTGTAAACAAGTTATAGAATAATGCTTTCCTTTAAGCCGTACAAATATTTGGTGTCGTTTTTTCTTTTCTGCTAAGCCATTTGTATTATAGCTTGCTAATCTATATTCTTCATTCAACATTGTGTTTTTTCCTTAGTAATTCAATCTGTGATACAGTTAAACATTACAGAATCTAGACATTATATGGGCACATCTTGGATGGCATAGACAAGGCTGAAAGTGTCAGTGTCAAGTGTTTTTTCCTCTGATATCTCCAATCAAATGTTTCCTTCCTTTCCCTCCCCAAAGCCCTCCACCCCCCGATTAAAACAGTATTCCCCAAAACGAGTGAAGGATCACCGCACACTGGTGGGATTTCTTTGCTGATTTTATTTAGTGATTTTATTTAGTAGTGAACAACGCGTTTCGCCTATGCTTCATCAGGTTCACTCTCAAAAATTAAAAAAAGTTTGTTTAACTCACAACCACGTCGTAATCTTTTGGTCTCTGAAGAGCTGGTCGTTGATATATAATTTATCCATAGTTAAGCGAACCTTCATTTTTTGAGCTGTACGTTCTTTCATGATTGGGATGAGGACGCGTCTTCTCTCGACAATCTCACAAGGAAATCGTTGGAACATTGAGTACTGTGTATCCTTCAGTTTGATACCGCGGCCCATCACTTCATCTTTGCTTTTGAAGTTAAGAAATCTCACCACTACGGCTCAAGGTTTTTGTGGATCTTTAACTCGGCCTAGTCGGTGCGCCCTCTCGATTGAGGCCTCGGTTAACTAGGCCTCCGTCATCTTCAGATGAATGTTTGTTCAATAATGTCTAGTCAGTACACCAAATAAGGAAGGCCTATAGATAGGAATTTTGATCATAAAATATGTAGGTTTTGGTAGTTTGGTCTTTTCATGTAGCCTTGGCAACTAGCCATCTAGTAGGCCTATAGGCCTGAATAATATGCACATGATATGATTTAATTTATTGTGCTTATAGATTGCCAAAACATTACACATGTATCATGGCGCTTTACAGGATGTAGGCAATCAGAGAAAAAGGAAAGAAAGGAAGAAAAGAAAAGAAAGAGAGAGGCCCATGGGTATGACAAATATGACACTTGTTTAACTCACCTCAACATGTCTTTTGCAATCATTTAACCTGCCATGGGCAATAAGTCACTGTTACAAACAGTGCAGCATGCAACTACAGTATCATTATTGTTTACTCTTATGAGACAAGGGTAGCCTAACACTTTAGTGTGGTCTGATGTGAAATGGGTCTTTAATGTTCATTTTTGGGGGCAGTCTGACTCTGCCATGACTCTGTTCCTAGATACACTGAACTGATTAATTTCATTCAGGATAAAATACATAAAGCATGGCCGTAGCTACCATAGAGGACACCGAGGTCATGTCCTCGGTATTTTTTTCTTTACGTTTCGTTTGATTTATTAAGTAGGCTACAAATAGGCCTAGCCAACGAGACAATTATCTTTGCATCAACGGACCGTCACGTGATCGCCTATCAAAACGAAAGTAGAGTCGAGGACTGTGTACTAAACTAATTAACGAATGCTACGCAGCTCACATAGTTTAAAAATAAATTTCAAAATAAACTTGACGTCTTGTTAATTTCTGCAGTAGGCTAATCTCAATTCACCTGACCTGAACAAAGGCTGTCACAAAGTTAACGTTTGGAAAGCCAGCAGAAGAGCAGACAGAGAAGGAGGGAAGGTAAGAAATATAGGCCTAGGGCTACCAATGAGATGCTAAATAATGAAAATGTATGTTGAAATTCAGTGGAGATGCAGTTAGCTAACCTGCATTGAAAACGAAGCTATATCAATGTTATATAGGATGGATAATGTTGTGAAGGATATTATCTCATGGCACAAATATTAGGCTACTTATTGTCAAATTATATCAATTATTGTTCAGTAATTTAGAGACTTGTTGTTTTAAGAAATCCAACACAGGAGACAGGGGATAGAAATCAGGCAGTTGAGAAGAAAGAGGATAAGAGCGAAATGATAGGTGAAGGGCCCCCCCAAGTGAGAGTCAAGATGTGACACTCACTGTGTGAAGGTAGCCTACAAGATCTGCAGCCTATAACCCTGCAAATTATGCAACATTTGCTACACTGATGAGGAGAAGCAGCTCATTCTTAATAACAGATGGAGCAGGGTCCAGTATAAATATCCAAAGCCAATTTGGGAAAAGACTCAGATATACAGGTGCATCTAAAAAAAATAATATTGTGGAAAAGTGTGTTGGTTCAAGTTATAAACAAAACATATATAATCTGAACAAATATATGGTTGTTGGCAAAATTGGGAAGAACCTCCTAGCATTTTGGGGTGCCCAAATTTCTAGCGACACCCCTACCTCGGTATTTGAAAAATCCTGGCTACGGCTTTGCATAAAAGCCTGACTACATTGAAAACTGATTGGTTTATTTAGCAAAACATGCCAATCAGAATGCGTCTTGCTTCAGGCACACACGCACCACCCCTCCCTATCGCTCTCTCTCCGTTGTGTACACGCTAAACTCAGATGCATACGTGATTTGAAGTCTCGGTCTTGCGTGCACGCTCTTGCTCGCTCGCTCTAGATTCCAGGAGATTTTAAAAAGTAAACAGGTAAACTAGTAACAGCTAAATTGCAAATGCTAGACAGGAGGTGTAGTTTTGTTGAGCAGTGTTACAGCCTCTGGAAAGAAGCTGCACCTGAGCCTGCTGGTGCGGGAGCGCAGGCTCCTGTATCACCTGCCAGACGGGAGTAGACTGAAAAGACCATGGTTTGAGTGGGTGGCATCCTTGACAATGGATTTGGCTTTGTTTTTACAGCATTTATGATATGCGTTGTGAATGAAGGGGAGTTGGGAGCCAATAGTCCTTTGGGCAGATTTCACTACTATTTGTAGTGCCTTGCTATCAGCAGCGTTGTAGTTGCCGTACCATACAGAGATAGCCTAACGAGGTCATACTCAAATTCTGGTCAGAATATGAGTCTGATACTGCTCCATTGGGACGTAATTATGGGGCGTGTTTCAACTGATACAGGGGGGGAATGCCTCTGCACTCAATTGGATAGACCTAACCAATCAGAGCAACAAAAAAAACTTACCGTGAGATCTAAGAAGAACACACAAACCATCCTTCTTCTCCACAAATGCCTTAACATTGTCTTCTGGTCTTTTGTAAAAGTTATTGTGCCGTTAATATCTCCTACAACACTCGTTAGTGAAATCTAAGAGATACGTAGCAGGGTAGGCTATTGAGAAAAACTGATATTTCCTCTCTGTTTTTAAAAATAATTCCGTTGTACACCGATATGCTACAAACATGTTATAAACAGCTGGGGAAGGCTGTTGCAAATCCCTCGAACAGGTGGTCTATCAGAGATTTCAAACGAACGAGGGAACAACATGTCACAATGCAACACGTTGTTTTCCCTTGATTAAAGTAACAACCATGAGTTTTCAACTTTGGCCAAAGTTTTCAGAAATCTCATTGAAATAATATGCATTTTTCCATATGGGGTCTTAGAAGCCATCTGTCTCCTTATAGCCACAGCGTTTTTGTTGCAAACAAAATCAACCTAAGCGTGCTCAGATTATGTTATAGATGAGGCGCTGTTGCTCACCTGTCCATCATCATAAAGCCTGATTTGATTGATCCGAACAGCTCTGGTTCGAGCAGCATAGTTGCTCCACAACGGAGCAATGCCAGACCTAACTTCCCGACCTCAAATGTTGTGGGCGGGGCTAAGTTCGGCTGGCACCCAGGCTAATACAGAGATGCAATTAGTGAGTATGCTCTCAAGGGTACAACGGTAGAAGTCCTAGGACATAGGTGTGCTTTTAGGTGTTAGAATCTTAGGACATAGTTGTGCTTTCTTCAGAGTTCGTAGAAAGTGAAGGCACTGATGCGCCTTCTTCACCAGACTGGAAGAGTTGAGAGACCAAGACTTAAAGCTAGACACACGTTCCACCTCAGCACCGCTGATGTGGAGAGGGATGTGTGCCCTTATCTTGGCTCTCCTGAAGTCCACAATGATCTCCTTGGTCTTCTGAGTGCCAGGTTATTGTTTTTCCACCACATAGCTAGGTGCTGAATGCATCTGCTGTTTCATCCACCTCTCTGATCAGGTCCACCACTGTGGTGTCATCTGCTTGATTGTGGCATTGGAGCCATAAATAGGGGCGCAGTCGTGGGTGAAGAGGGAGTAGAGCAGAGGGTTGAGGGTGATGGTGGTGGAGGAGAGACTTCTTTACTAACAGAGCCCAGACTGTTAAATTAGGAAGTCCATAATCCAGTTGCAGAGTGAGTTGCTGATGCCAAGCTGGCCGAGCTTGGAGATCAGCTTGGAGGGGATCGCAGTGTTGAATGCTGAACTGAAGTCAATGAACAGCATTCTAACATATGTATTGGGACTGTCCAGGTGGGTGAGTGCTTGATGGAGTGCTGTGGAGATGGCATCCTCTGTTGATCTGTTGCATCGGTAGGCAAATTGATATGGGTCCAGTGTAGCAGTCAGACATGATTTCAGTTGAGAGAGGACTAGCCTCTCAAAACATTTAGCAATAATGGGTGTCAGTTCAACCAGGCAGGTCGTTCAGTTCTTTGGCTGTGGAGTGTTTAGGCACCGGAACAACGGTGGCAGATTTAAAACTGTGGTGGACTGTTGAGTGGGCCAGTGACATTTTAAAGATGTTGGTCAAGACACCAGCTAACTGCTCTGAGCAGGATCACAACACACGTCCGGGAACTCCATCAGGGCCAGCAGCTTTCCGAGCATTCACCCTGCCCAGGATGTCGCAGACCTCTGAGGTGGAAAATTGGAGTATGTCCTTGTCCAGTGAAACAGCTAACTTGAAGGCTGCCTCCTTGTTTTCCCGGTCAAATCGAGCATAGAAGTGGCTCAGCTCATCTGGGAGGGTAGAGGAGGGTAGAGAAGGGTAGAGAAGAGTTGCATGGGGATTTGTTGGTGATTGTATGTAGGCCTTGTCACATACGCCGGGGGTCAGAAGAGTCTAAGTGCTCTTCAATCCTTTTCTTGTAGGTGTGTTTGGCCCTGGAAATTTCTTTCTTCAGGTTGGATCTGCCTGAGCTGTAGGCCTCCTTGTCTCCTGACCTGAAGGCTGCATCCCTAGCCTTGAGGAGAAGACAAACTTCTTTGTACATCCAGGGTTTCTGGTTAGTGAATAGTTTCACTGTTTTATGTGTAGTCACTCCCTCTACACACTTGTTGATATAGTCCAGGACAGAGTTGGTATACTGTATGTGTGAATGTTTGTTTGGGAGTCCATGGTGGCGTCAGCAGCAAACACATTCCAGTCAGTGTGCTGGAACTGCTGTTGTAGAGTGGAATCTGTGTCTTCCATCCAGACCTTAACGTCTTTTATTGTTGGTTTTACACGTTTGATGACTGGGGTGTACTTAGGCAAGAGGAACAAAGAGAGGTGGTTGGACTGACCAAGGTGGGGGAGGGGTGTGACTTTGTAGGCACCATTCGTGCAGGCATGGTCCAAGGTTTAATAAACCGTTTATTTATACATGCCTCTGTTCCTGAGAAATCCCAAGCTAAACAGTGGCTAGTTTATCAAAATCCCTGTTTTTTTTTTTTTTCTAGAAATGGAGATAAAGCATCTTTTATGAAATATGAAGTGTTGCCTGTAAAGTTTCCAGGAAGTGACCTAGCGAGACCTGGCGAGACTGCCACCTAGTGATAAACCCACGAAAATAAATGGCCTGGTTTTGACCTGACGTGCATGTGTCACTGATTCAACCCAAAGCGACAACCATCAAAAACCAAGTTATGATAAAATGTCCAGATTGTGTGTTTTCATGAGTTTTGGATCGTCATCTATTTCAGTTCTATTCATCATAGAGTTCTCAAAATCGCACATAAGGTGTGTTATTGTTCGTAATATACAGTATACAAAAAAGCTAAAAACGCAATATTGCATTTTTGGCACTCCATCCGTGGGAACAAAAAACACAATATTGCATTTTTGGCACTCAAAGTGTTTATAGGTGACAGCAACTTTTGGCTGTTCTATCATAATAGAACTCACATAATGGTTTTAATATTATTATGCACTAGTAATAGTAGCCTAATGGACACCTATAGCACAGCCCAGCCCAGGAGCCTTTTAGAACCCATGTTAAGATTATCTTTGTTGGACCAAACCATAAAAACACTTGTTTGAGACTAAGACCATTTCAGGCTAACATTATTAAATACAATATAGACTAGGTTTGCATGTGCAAAGTTGATTTCAAATGTTTTAACATGCACTATGCAGATTGTGCTGTTTACTTTATCTAAACCAACCGGCTAATGTTGTGGGAACAGTGTTCACATTAGCCTACAGTGCAACCGGACATTTTTCAGACCCTTTCAAGTTTTCCACATTTTGTAATTTTTCAGACTGATCTTAAAATTAATTCAATTAATTTTTTCTCATCAATCTGCACACAAAACTCCAGAACAAAACAGGTGTTTGGAGTGTTTTGTAAATATAAATATAAATAAAACACAGGGGCGATGTGATGTCTGAAAGGGGTCGATGTAAGCAACCGCACAGCTGAATTTTGGACATGTTGAAGCCTGTTGAGTAAGTAAGAGGGGAGACCACTGAAGAGGGCATTGCAGTAGTCTAGGCGGGAGGAGATGAGGGTATGTATTACATGCTCAGTGTCAGAGTGGGAGAGGAGTGGGCGAATCCTTGCTATGTTTTTGAGATGGAAGAATGATGATTGCCAGGTTTTGTTGATGAGGTTTTGAGATTCAAATGAGGGTGGACTCAAGGTGGACACCTAGGCTTTTGACATGGGTGGAGGCTGTGACTGTGGTGTCGTCGATGGTAAGGCTGAAGTTATTGAGGTTTTTGGTATGACATTTTAAACCAATGAGAATAATCTCAGTTTTGTCGGAGTGGAGTTGGAGAAAGCTACTGTGCATCTAGCTTTTGATGTGTAGGAGGCAGGAGTTGAAGGTTGTCAGTGCTGCGGAGGAGCCTGGTTTGGTGCAAATGTAGATCTGGGTGTCGTCGGTGTAAAGGTGGTAACTGAGGCCATGGGATCAGATAATATATCCAAGACGGAGCATATAGATGGAGAAAAGGAGAGGGCCCAGGTCTGATCCTTGAGGGAACCCCATGGAGGACAGTCGATGGAGTGGACTGGACATCACTATGGTGGTAAACTGGTAAAATGGTGGTAAACAGTTAGTGAGGTAGGACTTGAACCAGGTCAGGGCAGAGCTGGTGAGTCCAGCAAAGCTTTCAAGCCGTTGCAGAAGGATAGTGTGGTTGACAGTATCGAAAGCCGCACTGAGGTCAAGCAGGATTAAGATGCACAGGTGTCCAGAGTCAGCAGCTCGCAGGAGGTCATTGGTCAGTCTGACTAGAGCAGTTTCAGTGCTGTGTGTCAGCATGTTGGGGGCAAGATGATTCTGGAGTTGGGTGTAGACAACACGCTCAAGCACTTTGAAGATAAAGGGGAGGTTGGTGATGGGCCTGTAGTTGGTCAGGACATCAGGGTCAAGGCCAGGCTTTTTGAGAACGGGTGTGATGGAACCGGTTTTCAGGGCAGCGGGTACATGGGCAGGAGTTGATGATATGGGTAATTAGTGGACAAAGCTGGGTTAAACAGGCTTTTACTTAGCCTACTTCTACTGTATCAATGGTCCTTGAGATGCTTCTACAACTTGGATTGGAGTCCACCTGTGCCTAAATGATTTCACTAATTTGTATACATTTCCAAACACTCCAAAAGCCTGTTTGTGGAGTGTTGGAGTATTGTATGTAATGAGAAAAAATGAATTGAATCCATTTTAAGATGAGTCTGAAACATAACAAAATGTGGAAAACTTGAAAGGGTCTGAAAACTTTCTGGTTGCACTGTGTGTATATATATATATATATATATATATATATATATATATATATATATATATATATATATATATATATATAAATAAAATATACACACACACAGGTGCTGGTCATATAATTAGAATATCAAAAAGTTGATTTATGTCAGTAATTCCATTCATTACATCCATTATTATATTCATTACACACAGACTGATATATTTCAAAAGTTTATTTCTTTTAATTTCGATGATTATACTCAGAAAATACAGTGGACTTAACTTTGGGCCACTCAGCCGCAGTCTAGTCCTTTTTGTCTTTAGCCCAGGCGAGACACTTCTGACGCTGTCTCTTGTTCAAGAGTGGCTTGACACAAGCAGGCGCGACGTGGCACAGGGGACGTGGGGGATTTGTCCCCCGCAGTGCTGAAGAGACGGCCGTCGTTCCCCTCACTTTTGATAAGGAAAAAAAGCCTTAAAGGATAATTCCGGTGTGATTTTGATCTAAAGTGTGTTGAAACATGATAACGAGTGTGAATGTATGTCTCATAGCTCACCTCGGCTTGTCCCCTGCACTCAGAAATCTGGCGCTAGTTAGCCAATGCTACCAACACAGTCGTTGTGGTGCCTCGGGCATCGGCCTAGCCATGCAAATAAATCACTGTTTTACACCATTTCACGAGGCTCAAAGTAGCTCCATACTTCATTGGTAGACTTCGAGGGCCTTGCCATTTAAAAAAGACATAGAACTTTTGAAAAAGCACTGGTAGTTTATTTACAAGGCGATTTATACAGACAGTACCTTAAGAATTTTACCGTTAGATGCGCCATCTTGAATTTAGTCACGATAAATTACGGCGATGAGTCGATCGAACAGGTATGATAAGGGATCAGATTCAAAAATAATTCCGTGGAAATGCATGGATTCCAGTTGCTGCTACTGGAAGAAACGGAATCCATGCATTTCCACTAATTATTTTTGGAATCTGGATCCCTTATCATACCTGTTCATTCTACCGTCAGTCACATATCGTGATTAAATTCAAGATGGCTGCAAACGCTTAAACCGTGGAATATACTGTCTGCATAAATCGCCTTGTAAGTAAACTACCAGTGCTTTTTCTCAAAAGTTCCCTAATGTCTCGTTTTAAATGTCAGGGGCCTCGAAGTCTACCAATGAAGCGTGGAGATACATTGAGCCTCGTAAAATGGTGTACAACAGTGATTTATTTGTGCATAACTAGATGCGGCACCACCATTGAAAAAAAGCTGTTGGTAGCATCGGGCTAACTAAGCCCAGATTTCTGAGTGCAGGGGACAAGTTTTCTAGGTGAGCTATGAGACATGTCGTTCACACCTGTATCATGTTTCAACACACTTTAGGTCAATATCACACCGAATTCTCCTTTAAGGTTACGCTAAAAAAAGCCTTCTAGCCTACGCTAAATAAATAATAATCTATAGGTTTACGCTAGTTATGTAAAACTCCTCATTAACAGCAAAATATGTAACAATAGCGCCGAAAATGGCAGCTTTGTTTTTCGCTCCTCATCTTTCCTATCTATTTTTGATAACATTACTATGTATATACTTAATTTTTCTACAAAAAGCAAGCGGTCTTATTCAGTATGACAGAGTGACATTACTGGACATAAACAACTCACTGTCAGCTCATGTGGAGCCGGAGTTTCTAAATTGGGACCCCGCACTCACTCGGGATGCATCTTCCCCACTGTTGCCATGGACGAGACGCCGCCGCCAAAAAAGGTAGGAGAGTCGGTGTATTAGTGAGACTGAGACGGCGTGCAAATCGACCACCGCTCCCAAGCATCCTTTTGGCCAATGTTCAGTCTTTGGACAATAAGATGTGCGAGTTGCGTGCAAGGATCTCCTTTCAGAGAGAAATTAGGGACTGTAATATCATCTGTCTCACGGAAACTTGGTTATCGGAAGATGCGCCAAACCATGCTATTTCTCCCACTGGTTTCTCTGTTTCGGACCGACAGGTCAAAAGAACTATCTGGTAAAGTCAGGGGTGGAGGGGTGTGTTTCATGGTTAACTGCGTAACAGTAAGAATATCCACTCGATCAAGTCTTTTTGTTCTCCAGACATAGAATATCTCACCATTCTCTGCCGTCCATTCTGGTTGCCAAGAGAATTCACGGCTGTTGTAGCAACCGCAGCATACATTCAACCTCAAGCGGATGCAGAGCTCGCGCTAAAAGAACTGTACGCGATTATCAGCAAAACGGAGAGCTTACATCCAGAGGCTGCTTTTATCATTGCAGGCGACTTCAACCACGCATCTCTGAGAAAGATACTGCCCAAATACTTCCAGCGCATAGATGTAAACACACGTGGAAATCGCACACTAGACCACTGCTATACTCCCTTCCGCGATGGGTACAAGCCCCTCCTCCGCCCACCGTTTGGCAAATCGGATCACTCTTCTATCCTGCTCCTTCCAGCTTACAAGCAGAAACTGAAACAGAGCCCACCCACTGTCAAAACCATTTGCTGTTGGTCTGAGGAATAAGACTGCTTTGAATGCACTGATTGGGACATGTTCCGTGATGCATCAAATGGGGATATAGATGAATACACAGAGACAGTCACAGGATTCATACAGAAGTGTGTAGAAGATATTGTTCCAACAAAAACAGTCAAAATCTATCCAAATCAAAAACCATGGATAAATAGCCAAGTAAAATCTGCTCTCAGAGCTCGGGATTGTGCGTTTGCCTCTGGAAACAAGGAGCTGGAGAAAAAAGCCAGATATGACCTGCGGAAAACAATCAAAGCAGCAAAAAGAGAATATAGGCACAAGATTGAGGAACAGCTGGAAGGGAATGATTCAAGGAATATGTGGCAGGGACTGCACATGATTTCAGATCTGAAGGGGAAGAAATCCAACATCCAAGTCTCTCACCCCTCACTTGCAGATGAGCTGAACCAGTTCTATACACGTTTTGAGGTTAACATCAAACCTCCAGGAAGAGCCCCCTCCATTTCTCACCTCTCTGACCCAGGCCTAATGCTCACAGTGGCTGATGTGCAGAAATCTTTCAAGCAAGTCAACATTCGGAAAGCAGCAGGACCTGATGGGATTCCAGGCCGTGTAATCAAAGTGTGTTCAGAGCGACTGGCTGGTGTGTTTACAGACATCTTCAACTTCTCCCTGTCCACGTGTGTTGTACCAAGCAGCTTTAAGTCATCTATTATTGTTCCAGTGCCTAAGAAAAAACAAATCACCAACTTGAACGACTGGCGACCTGTGGCCCTCACCCCCATCGTGAGTAAATGTTTTGAAAGGCTTGTGAAGAACATCATCTGCAAAATGATTCCACCTATGCTTGACCGTCACCAGTTTGCCTACAGACAGAATAGATCTACTGATGATGCCATCACCAGCGCACTGCATACCTCCCTGACACACCTGGAGAAAAAAGACACTTATGTAAGGATGCTGTTTGTAGACTACAGCTCGGCCTTTAACACCATTGTCCCCAGTATACTCGACGGCAAGCTCAGGAGTCTAGGAATGCACAGCGGCCTATGTAGCTGGATACTGGACTTCCTCTCTGGACGAAAACAGGTGGTGAGAATGGGCTCCATCACATCCTCCTCCTTGACCATCAGCACGGGAGCCCCAAGGTTGTGTTCTGAGCCCTCTCCTCTACTCCTTGTATACGCATGACTGTGTGGCTATACACAACACCAACACCATCATCAAGTTTGCAGATGACACCACTGTAATCGGTCTAATCACAAACAATGATGAAACAGCCTACAGAAACGAAATCAACAACCTTATGAATTGGTGTAAAGGAAACAACTTGTCTCTGAATGTGTCCAAGACGAAGGAATTGATAGTTAACTTCAGGCGGAAAGAACAAGTTTGAAGCCATTAACATCAAAGGTGAGACAGTGGAGAGGGTGAGAGACTTTAAGTTCCTGGGCGTTACCATCTCAGAAGACCTCACCTGGGACAGTCACACTCAGCACACTGTAAAAAAAGGCCAACAACGTCTGTACCACCTCAGACGATTGAGAAAGTTTGGTACGCGACCCAAGATCCTAAGGTCTTTTTACAGAGGCACCATTGAGAGCATCTTGACTGGGACCATAACCGCATGGTATGGGAACTGCTCTCAATACAATAGGAAAGCACTTCAGAGAGTTGTGCGTAGAGCACAGACCATATGCGGCTGTGACCTACCCTCCATACTGGAGTTATTTGAGGGAAGATGCATTAGGAAGGAAAAAAAAAATCTTGAATGATCCTAGTCATCCCAACCATGAACTATTTGAGCTATTACCATCTGGCAAACGATATAGAAGCTTGAAAGCTCGTACCACCAGACTCGGTGTAGTTTCTTTCACCAAGCAATTAGATTGCTGAACTCATGCTGAAGACAAGGCACATTTTTTTCTTGTTTTGTTTTTTTTTTTTCCTACACACACACACACACACACACACACACCCTTTCATTTATTTATTTTTTGAGGAGAAAAAAAAAAACACAACGAATTTTACTCTATTATAAACCTAAAATGAAATGTAATAAAAGAAATCTTGAATCTTGAATCACATCTCTAACCACAGCCATCTGAGACTGCACAATCTCTAATTCACTCGGTTGGATATCTGAAGCCAGTTTGTCTACCAACCATCATAAAATAATCCAGGCTACTTGCTTGGCGTAAATCCTCAAATTATGGCTGGTTTTTTTTTATTTATTTAGTCTGCGCAAAGCACAAGAGCTTTATTTGGGTCAGGCTGGTATTCGAGACAGGCTTTTTTTTTTTTTTTAGAACCTGCGTCTAACATGCATTTCGTTTGGAGCGGCATACCGGTAGGCTATCAAAAGCATAACGTTTTCGGTTTGGTTTGGGATTTAATTTACTTTTGGACTGTTCAGTTATATTGCTAAATGTTGGGACTGATGGGCACTGAAATCTGGGGGGTATTTGATGGTTCACTACGTTTCATGCAGTTGAAAAAGTTGTTTTTATTGTGAGACAAGGCAGCTGTTCATTGAACAGGGGATGTGCTGTAATGGAAACCCTTTTTGCATAGCCAAGTAACCTACATTGAGTTATTGTTTAATTATGCATGATTTACTTTTTATTAAATTCGTAGGCTGGAATGCCTTAAGTCGCGGCAACAATTGTGTTTAAATGTAGCCTATGCTTTAGCCTAAGCTCAAAGGGGGCAGCAAGCGAATGAGCTTGAGAGTGAGTGTTGGAGACCCATGGTTTAGGAAAACGACTTTTCTTTGCCAACAGTATTAATCCAACCAACAATGTCTTGCTGGTGGACTGATAGCCCTACTGGTAGGCAAGTATTACCCCGTCTTCTATTTGGGGACCGGCCTTCATTTGTCGGGCTATAAATGGAATCAATCCCGGGCATAATTTGAGGATTTATGGTAGCCTAGTCTCCTGCTCATCCCGACATTAGCTGTTATGTTTATTGATAAGAAACTCAACTAGCCTACTAATATACTTGTTTTCACTAATTTATAAAATACTAATAAGTAGTAATAATAAGTCTTACCCAACGTTTTTTGTTCTGAGACATTTATTTCAAACATAATTTCAAGACACCAATATATTGGCTACTTCAGTTATCTTGATGCATAAATCCCAGAGAGTAGGCTACCACACTGCAGAGTGATAGGCCTACTAGCGTTCAGTGTGGGGTCCTAAACAAGCTGAGAATTTAGCGGTGTTATGTCAGTAGGCCTAACTATTTGATCATGTATGTTTGGATCATAGGCATGATGAACCTTTGTTCATTCATGGCTTCATAAAATATCAACACCCCATGTTGCTTTTAGAGTATTCTACTATTGGCCCAAGTAATGCGAAATAAATCTAAAAAAAAAGTAGAATTGCACATAGCAAGAAGCTGGGGCCTGTACTACGAAGCGGGGTTTCTGGCTTATCTGGGTAACTTCGAGAGTAACTTGATCATGTGTGGCATAACTTCCCGATTAACCCGTACTACAAAAGGTGGATAGGTTTCAACGGAGGTATGCTGCCATGGCAATTTACGCTGCATTTCAAACCTGCTCCGAGCAGGTTATGTTCTTGGTTAACCCGAGGTTTCCGTTAACCACACCCTTTATAAGTACCACCCCTCCACTAACAATTCGAGACAATGTCTGCGTACCTGGATGATCCATAGCCTACGACATTGGAGCGCAAATCGTGAGGGGCTCTCTTCGCAGGGCGAGGGGTTTTAGAGACCGCCATATATTCTCTATGAAGATATAGATTGTCAGCCGAGGGAATTCGTTATCTTTCAGATGATCTAGGCAGAAGTCTCTAATGTCACCCGTCATAGCAATGCCCTTACGTGGACATTCATGTATTCCATCTAATCGGTGACGCTGAACATCTGAGCAAGAATACTGTATGTCCGAAAATAAATCGGACATAGGCCTAGCCTACAGTATGCTGAACATCTGAGCAAGAATAGCCTAAAATAAATCGGACATAGCCTAGGCCAGTGGTTTTCAAAGTGGGGGCCGGGGCCGCGAGGGGTTGCCACGGGGGCCTCAGCAAGTTGGAAGGAAAAATAAAAGCAACAAATAAATACATTTGAAAAATGTAAAATATACCTTTTACTATGAGGGTTGTTATACAGTGCCATTATAATAATGTGAGGCATATCTGAACATTATATTTCCCATGATAGATGGGAATAATAGTAGAGTGATAGCTCTCATACTGTATAACAGAAAGCCCCAAATACAATTTTTACACACTGTATGCTCCATAGCGAAGTGCTTGTGGCTAAAATAATTATTAGGAATAGCTTAATGTATTTTTACATTTGCCGTAGTATTATCGATGGGTTTAATAACACATCAAGGGGGTCCTTGGCCAGAACCTAGTGGTATTTGGGGGGCCTTGTCGTGGAAAAGTTTGGGAACCCCTGGGCTAGGCTACAGTAGGCCTAATAAATTAAAATCACCATTTTAACAAACTTGTTGAATTGAATGTCACATTACTGTACCCTGCACATGAAGGCTACACATTTCCACAGCACCAGAATCCGACCGAATGCCTCCCTCAACCCCGTCCATAATCAGCCTTCCACTATTATTTGCGATGGCCAACTCCTCTGCTACTGTAAAACACTCTGGTGTTAGCTGTAAAACAGAGGCCAAGTGAAGGCTATAATCATAGGCCTACATGTTTTCATAATTAAGAAATATTAATGCAAGCTATAACTATAAACCTACTATTCTGAATAATGTGTTTGTGTTTCATTTTCACCTGCTGCCATGTGCGTTTAGCAATGGTGTTGCATCTGAAATGTTCACAGGATTAGGCATAGCCTACACTAAATCAGTCAATGGGGGCTACTTAAACATTCAATTATCCTATTACTGTAATCTATATGCCCACTTCTGAATTGTGTTGCATCTGTAGGCATT
Organism: Alosa alosa; assembly: GCF_017589495.1. Lineage (NCBI taxonomy): Eukaryota > Metazoa > Chordata > Actinopteri > Clupeiformes > Clupeidae > Alosa > Alosa alosa. Next base: position 2,116,168 of record NC_063190.1, read on the forward strand.
TCTCTGTACTTAAAATAGGCAATTTAATTATTTCAACTCATTTCAGACATTCCGCAAGCTATTAATCCTCCGTAACACATATTTGAAGAACATGTGGAAATAAAACTTGACTTTTAGGCATTTAGGCTACCCGATTTGCAATACCTTGCCTTGCTTTGTTCACTGCCGACGTATTTGATTTTTGTCGTAGAGTGGGTTTTAATTCCTCATAACTTGGCATAATAATTGTGCATTCCTCATCCGTAAAATAAGGTGAACGCGGCATCACTGAAAGTGGTGACTTGCGCTGCAACCCGCCCCTTTTATGTGAACGCGCACAAACTCCAATGAGGTTAACCCCGGCTCAACAAATCAACTTCATAATCAGCGTCGTAGTACCGATTAACACCACTTAAGATAACCAGATTTTGTCAACCCCGGTTTAACAAAGTAACCCTGGGTTACATCTGGGTAGGTTAAGCTCCCTTCGTAGTACAGGCCCCTGGTCTGAGGGCAGATCTGGCGTTGTGCTCATCTCACAGTTTTGACCATTTTTAAAAAAAATATTTTGAAAACAATCAATGGTTTTATCTTAATATTCTGGCAAGTTTAAAATATGATGGTTGAAAGTGGGCCAGAGGTGGCGATCCGATATCTGGAAATCTGGTTTGTGTTCACAATTTTGGTCCCACTCACTTTCAAAATATCTCCTGCGCCTCTGGATACAAGAAATGCGACAGCTGAAACCCATGTCTTGCATACGTCTGTGCATGGTGGTTCTTGAAGCACCAACTCCAGCTGCAGACCACTCTTTGTGAATCTCCCCCACATTTTTGAACGGGTTTTGTTTCACAATCCTCTCCAGGGTGCGGTTATCCATATTGCTTGTACACTTTTTTCTACCACATCTTTTCCTTCCCTTCGCCTCTCTATTAATGTGCTTGGACACAGAGCTCTGTGAACAGCCAGCCTCTTTAGCAATGACCTTTTGTGTCTTGCTCTCCTTGTGCAAGGTATCAATGGTTGACTTTTGGACAACTGTCAAGTCAGCAGTCTTCTCCATGATTGTGTAGCCTACAGAACAAGACTGAGAGACCATTTAAAGGCCTTTGCAGGTGTTTTGAGTTAATTAGCTGATTAGAGTGTGGCACCAGGTGTCTTCAATATTGAACCTTTTCACAATATTCAAATTTTTCTGAGATACTGAATTTGGAGTTATTATTGTCAGTTATAATTATCAAAATTAAAAGAAACTAGATGTACCGCATAGCGGTACAAAATATGACTGCCGCTTAGTCCTGTACATCCATTCCGCGAAAATAAATCACATTAATCAATTTGTCTCCATCTTCTACTCCATCCCCTACTCTTGAAACTTTTGTGTATGCTTTTTTGGCATGTATGTTTGCGGGCCACACAGAAAGTAGCCTACTGGCGCTGCAAAGGTGAATAGATTTGTATTGTAAAATTGTAGCATTGTTATAAAACCTTTAAAATCGCTAAACAATCACAAGTAGGGCAGTTCATCACAGTCCATCCATTGCAGCTGGACTAATGAAAGGTACACCTGTAGGCTACATTGTATTTGGGAAAAGTAGAAGGTAGCAGCATAATGTATTTATTTATTTATTATTATTAAACAAAACAATCCCTGTCAGTTCCATGCAGTTTTCAAAGAAGAGAGGTCATGTCATGGATTTTTGTGAATGTTTCTTCTTCTACATATGTAAGAGTTTAGTCATCTAGTAGTTCATATGATAACGTTATTGTCAATGCACAAATTAAATACCAGTAGTCTAAAACAAAATGCAGTTTTACCCAGTGGTGCAAATAACTGACATGTCCAAAAGGGCCTTCATGAAATGCGTCGCTAGACTGTTCATACACATTTTAATGGGCCAAGTTGAAGAGCTGCTGCCCATTTTTGTTTGTGCAAATATAGGCTGATTCATGTTCCCTTGCATTTTGCAACTGTGAGGTCCATGGTTAGTCTGGCTTTTGCCAGAACAAGCTCAGTCTTTTAAGGAATCGAAAAAGAAATCGCCGGCAGATCAGGCGGCGCCGATAGAAATATTGTTTAATTTTGCGATTGAGATATCCACGCACTGGCGCCCCCTCTGCGACGTGTTCGCCCCCCAGTTTCAGAGCTATTCTAAATGCAAAAATGCATAGAGGGAGTTATGACAAAACCGTGACTGTTAACAAACTATAAGCTATATAAGGTAAGCCCTATGCTAGGCCTATTACACAACATAAATTGACACTAGGCTATGCTGGCGACCCAAATAAAATCTCCTTTGGGAACCAATGGCTCACAGTATAAAGCGGACTTAAGCTGCCACCTCTTGGCGAAAAGTTAATAGTTTTGCATATTAGTAGTAGCCTAATACATTTCACGCAGCTGCATGAATCACGGAAAGCGCGAATGAAGTGGATATTTCTAAATGGGACCCACTGTGCAGTAGCTGAAGGTCTGTGGCTAAAGCAGACATAATGAAAGTGTTATCATTGTTTGGATACTTCACACACACTTGCTTTTTAATCACATAGACTACAGCTACCAAGCTGGAATCAAAGCACATCGACTCCCCTCTCACACCCTAAACACGACACAACACTTTGAACAAACAAAAAGCGCCTCAGTCTCACGGTATAGCCATAGGCAAAACTGTATCGGACCGGTGTAACGTTGGTAGCCTACTTAATCATCCATCGCAAAGAATGATTTTTGTAGCACACGTGTGTCCTGGATACATCTCTCAACGTGCGCTCTAAAACATTTGGTTTAAATGGAGATGTAGATCATATACAAAAAAAATAAAAATAAAAAAAAATAAATAAATATACATTGTGGCGAGTTGACAAAAATTATTCACGAATTTATGTAGTTTCAGTCCTAGTTACTTTACTTTGAGCCATGCTCCACCTTTGAAAATAGAGGATTGAAGTAGCCTAGTGGGTGTTTGGGAATGAACGTTAACTCAATGCTTTTTGAGACTTAGCAGAAATGTTATCTTTCAGGTATATATTTTCCATTAGAAAACCATCACGTTAGCGAACGTGTTGTGGCTAACTCACTTAGCTCCTGTTAGTAGTCTAGGTTATGGTCAGAAGAGAATGAGATGACAGTCGAAAGATACAATTAGTGCTGTTATCAATTTGCTTGGTAGCCTATAACCGCATTTATGGTTTTCTATAAATACATCAATAATCAAATTGGCCTCCATCACTCAACCAATGCTAACATTATTTTACGTACGTCCTAGACTATTGATATAACTTGTATAAGATTAACATAGCCTACCTGCAGTAAAAACCAAGCATGCCCGATAAACATTCTCAGATTTATTTCGGCTTCAAGAAGAAATTGGAATTACATTTCATGTGGAAATCATCCTACCCTTACTAGACGTTCTCTGCGGTAAACTACAGTGTTGTCCTTGTAGGAAGCGTTTATTGTCTTTCCAACCCACTTTAGATTAACTTCCAACAAAATTACGTCTCACTGCAACGATGTGCCATCTGGTGGACAAACGACTACGTAACGCCAATACTGGAAATGCAGCCAAATGATGATGAATATTTGGTTTTCCTTTAATCCTATTAAATTTGTAATTATGTATCGGCTGTTGTAATTGCCGATCCCGATAGTATGTGCGTGTCTGTGTGTGTGTGTGTATATGTGTGCACCACCATCTACAGGCCAATGAGTGTACAGTCTCTAAATGTACACATAACTTAATTTCTTTAGACCCCCCCCCCCGGATGAAATTCTACGAAACTTGGCATACCCCCAGAGAATGTCAGGTTAATCATACACATATTTTTTACCAGGGGGGTGCAAATCACAAATGAGTAATTATAGGCTAGGTTGATGTGGGCCCTTGAGACCAACATACCATACCATAAAAATGTCTTCATCTTCGGTGCCACGGTTCAGGTAGGTATTTAGGAAAAACTGCATTTTTGGGGTTTCGGGGGGGCCAGCACGGGGAGGGGGGAGTGGCCCCCGGGGACCAAACAATTTTTTTCCGTAAAAGTGTAGTGGGGCTACATACCCACCAAATTTCATGTGCCCCGGTGTTTCGGTGTCCCGGGTATCGTTGACCAAAAATTCAGGAAGTAGATGACGGAAAAAAAACTGAATTTTTTTTTTTGACAATCCCTATATGACCGCTTAGCGACGGTCATAATAAACACTTGAAATATATCAGTCTGTGTGGAATGAATGTATACATTATACAAGTTTCACTTTTTGAATGGAATTACTGAAATAAAGCAACTTTGTTTTCCGTGTACCACCACCTACATCCTGTCTTGGCTCACGTTAAAAGAGCATTTTAAGTGCCGAAGAGCACGATAGCCTCCATCATTCCCAAAAGGAAAAGTTTGGAACAATCAACAGTCTTCCTAGATCTGGCTGCTCTGCCTAACTGAGTAATCCAGGACGAAAGGCCAAATGACCCGAATATCATGGGATGACTGCGTCTTCAATTTCGGGCAGCCCGTGCAACACTGCTGCTTGTATATGGAAAATAAAGTCTTATAATTTTATATGAAACTGTTGTCTCTTGCCACCTTCTTCCCTCGACACTACCTAATCCAGTAGCACACTTCCCTAAATGTGGGTGGCCACCTCAGTCCTTCATCATGACAAGTTAGGGATAGGGTTAGGGTTCGGGTCCATGTGTCATGACAGTGTCATGTCACTCTTATGTAGATACCTTCAAGTAAAGCCCTCCTTACACTGACAGACTTTGGAAAGATTTGCAAAGATTTGGAAAAGATTTTTGAAAGACTACAGTCTCAGACCCTCTCACATCTAAAGACAAGTAATAGAGTTTTAAGTCACATACTATGATTTTGCAATGACTAGGGATCTTGCAGGGTCACTATTTGCAAGACTGCAACTATATTCCTTTAAATTATTATTAGCCATCGTGCAATAGATATCAACAAGAACTGAAATGATAGCCTACTAAACTCAGTCATATTTTCGTGTTTCTGCAGCATTGTTTCATGCGTGACATCCCTAACCAATATAGAGTTGTTCTGTCACGTGGAAGAGCCGACTAATGATGTATAAGAAACAAAATAACAAATTATCTTATTAATGGGTTTCATCAGGTCTCTTGCTACAGCTGTCGCCTACTTTGCTCCTTCCTGTTTGGTGTTGGAGAGAGGTCACTATTGGTTTTTATATTGTTCACGTCACTATTTGCATGAGCCACGACTAGAAAGACTTGCGGTAATATGAAACATGTTTGATATTGTCGCAACGGCAAAACAAAAAAAAGACTGACTCCGACTGACTTAAGAACCGCTAAGATTGGCACCTTACACTTAACGATCTAGTAGACAGGAGCGCGCCACGATTCCAGTACAACTCCCATGATTTCTGTCCAACTTTGGAAATTTAGTTGCCGACTGTGAAAACAGACCAAAATCGTACAATGTAAGGCCGCCATAAAGTGTTACCACTTTAACACTCTCAGGTGGTCAAATGATTGGCTACTAGTCATTTGATTGGAAGATCTAAAAATTCAAATAAAATCATTAAGAAATTTGTTGCCCATGGGAACGTGTCCAAGCACCATTCTTCAGTAATCTTGGGAACATTGTCCAAAACGTATGTGTCCACGTACCATCACCTTTATTCTCCAGATGATTATGTCTACCACACTGAGAGGGAGAGAGTGGAGTTGGACTTGATTTTACCTTTACCTTGTAGTTATAGGTAGCAACTGAGGCTGTTGCGATCACTTTTTCTGTGCTTCTGTTGACTTTAGCTATTATATGTGCATGCTCTCTCTCCCAAACAGGTGATACGTATGCTTAAAGACCTGCGGTTGAAGTACCCAGACAAAGACCTTGACCAATTAATTGAAATGGCAAACTACTCCACAATGATGGCACAGCGCAAAAGTCGGGCTTTCTACCGTGTTCAGGCTACCCGCATGATGATTGGGGCCGGCAATGTTCTAAAGAAGTATGCAGCAGCTGGTCAGGCTCGGCGAGCTGCTGCTGAATCCTCACTTGAAGATCAGGACTTGGCCAATTGCAGTTGCATTGCCTTTGAACAGGCGCAGTACCAGTGCTCAGAAAATTGTGGAACTGTCAGTTTGTGGGTAACATTTCAGAGAGGCACAAACAACAGTACATGCCTTGTGGACTACAACACAGAAAATGGCTCTGCCAATGCTGGGGCAGACTACCAGTATACACATGGAACACTGGAGTTCAAACCAGGGGAGACAAGGAAAGAGATCAAGGTGAGATGAATTGAAGGAGTAAAAGTACCAAAGATGTTTAACCACTAGAATGAGAAAAATAACATGACATAAATTACGCTTATATTTAGTTTGCCAGATAGCCGGAGGAAGAACAGACTCTTTGCTCATCTGTCTCTTTGCTCTTCAGGTTGGTATTATCGATGATGAAATGTTTGAAGAGGATGAGCATTTCTTTGTTCGTCTGCACAACTTACGAGAGGGAGAAGGTCCCCCAAGTAGTGATGGGGTAGAAAACAGTAAGCTCAGGCTGGTAGAGCCTCAGTTGGCAATGGTGACCATCTTGGATGATGACCATGCTGGCATCTTTTCATTCGTTCAGAAGGAACTCAGGGTCAGCGAAAGTTCTGGCACAATCGAAGTGACAGTTACACGAAGTTCAGGAGTAAGGGGCACTGTTGCAGTGCCTTATCACACAGAGGATGGAACAGCCCGCCATGGCATAGACTACGAGCAGACACAGGGAGAGCTAGAGTTCATCAATGAAGTGACAAGGTAAGAGGGTCAGGCTTGGAACTATTTCAGTTAATAACACTGATTAGTATGACCATGAACTCTTGCGACCAAACTGTGAGAGCCAGATGTACTCTACTCAATATTGTATTCTCAATCCATCCTCAATATACAGTTTGTTCACAAAGCTCATTTAAAAATTACATGTTCTGTCTTTAGGCTACTTGAGCACATGCATTTGATATAGGAATAATGATCCATCTGACCATCTGACAATGAGACCATATTAACAGCACATGGCCTGAACACAATGTAGTAAGTCTGCCCACAAGGACCAGCCACAAATGTAATTATTTATGAAAGTGGGGAAATAAGGACCATTGTGCTCACACTTTGTCCAGCACTGCTGGTACGAGTGCAAATGGGGGAAAGGCATGCAGGAGCATTGGAAGCCATGGGTGCATTAATTGCTATGCTTTTTTGAATGGGGAAACATGACTGTTTCTGTAAAACAGCGAGAGTAGGCGTGGTGGACCAACTAAATGCCAATTCAAGTAGGCTATGCACCAACATGCGAGTGCTTCCTTATCTCGGCACGTGACGTCATTAAAAATGTGCATGACTAGAAAAATTGTCCTTCGTATCCAATCAACTACTAAATTAAAGGAACACGCCACCCAAAATCAGTAGTAATATATGTTCTTACCTTAACTTTCACGAGTTGAGTCATACCTCTCCCGCGTCGGTATGTGCACTCAAACGCTCTGGCGCGCGGCGCGAATGTGTTAGCATGTTGCTATGCTAGCGGGCTCTGCTGAAGCCATAGAGGGAGTAAGATGGCATTAATCAAACACATCCACGTTTTCCCTACTTAAATACAGTTGCACAAGTAGTTGATTAAAAATGTTAGGTCACACAACATGAAATGTGATGATTTTCCAAGCGAATAAACAGGAGAACTACAATGTCTGGCGCAATAGCACTTGGGAGTACTTCTACCTAGGTAGTAATATTAATTAACACCTAATTGTAGATCCTATCCACCACAGAGTTTAGAATCCATGCTTGATCGACCCCTCAGCCTCCCCCTCCCCTCTGAGCGAGAGAGAGGCACACACACTAGAGATGCGCTGATGGGCTATTATTTCAACCATAACTGCATAACAAAACTTAATCCATCCATCAGCAAAGTTTTTTGACCAATTTTCAAAACCGCACCCACCCGCCATCCGCTGTGTTTTAATATAGGCCTATAGGCTATGGGATGCGGAGCTGCTGATGAGGCTAGAAAGCTCTTGCCTGTTCTTTCTAGAAAGACTGATCCAATGCAGCAAATATATTAAAAGGCTAAAGTCCTACATTGTCTATGTTGTAGCCTATCCCCAGAATATCAGCAGCAAACTCAGTCTCTGTCTCGCAAAACAGTCTCCAAATAAAACGCACATCGGCCTGTTGCCTAGCCTATTCTGTGTGCCAATATAGTCTATCGTCCAAAAATGCTTGGTTGCATTGCATTCTCCACATTTTTAGCTAAATTTTCATGTACCACATCAGCATTTTTGTTCAGTGAATCTTTTGTAAATTGCTTTACAATTACCGTCGGGCCTATAGGCCTATTGCCAGGCTTGCCTCAGCTTTGGTCACGTCCTTTTACAATTTTATCATTGTAATAAAAAACGCAATTTGGCACATAATCAATCAATTCAACATGCTGCTGGCCTACTAATTAATGCCTATTGTACTTTATTTTTTGCAAAAATAAAGAAATCCTTGATAAAATAACAAGTCATTCACATTACTTTACGCACTGGCATGACGGGGTGACACAATGACAAGCCTGTTCTGAAGACTCCCATTCATTTTGGCTGCATGGGAAGAGAGCGTGTCTTTTTCAGACAGACAGCGCAATTCATGATGATCGGACAAACTAGCGCCTCGATATTAAAGAAACTCCGACTCCATTCATTCCGAAAGTCCACCGCACAACAGTGCAACGTGCATGTTCACATTATAACCGCCAAACTTGCTTGCTTGCCTTCTAAGTTTTCCGACTTTTTTTCTTACCTTCTTTTTTCCGCTGTGGATGCTATTGAGCTTGTAGAAGTCATACGAGTCATATCACTCTGTCTCTCTTTTAAATGCCTATTACCTGAAGGCTACAATTACTATGTGTTTGATATCGAAACAAAATAACCCAGGCAGTCTCATCTAGGATATAGCACAGGTTGAAGTCAACGTCAAGTTGGTTCTATTTACAGAGGTGAATGTGTGTGTGTGTGTGTGTGTGTAAACATCTTGTAGATGACTCAGAAATTACATCGGACGAAGAAGGAGTGAATAGTGGCAAGAGGCAAGCCGAAGGCTGCTGACAAGGGCCCGACGCTATTGTAAAGCAATTTACAAAAGATTCACGGAACAAAAATGCTGATGTGGTACATGAAAATGTAGCTAAAAATGTGGAGAATGCAATGCAATCAAGCATTTTGGACGATAGGCTATATTGGCACACAGAATAGGCTAGGCAACAGGCCGATGTGCGTTTTATTTGGAGACTGTTTTGCGAGACAGAGTTTGCTGCTGATATTCTGGGGATATAGGCTACAACATAGCCAATGTAGGACTTTAGCCTTTTAATATATTTGCTGCATTGGATCAGTCTTTCTAGAAAGAACAGGCAAGAGCTTTCTAGCCTCACCTCAGCAGCGCCGCATTCCATATAAATTAAAACACAGCGGATGGCGGGCGGGTGCGGTTTTGAAAATTGGTCAAAAAACTTTGCTGATGGATGGATTAAGTTTTGCTATGCAGTTATGGTTGAAATAATAGCCCATCAGCGCATCTCTAGTGTGCCTCTAGCTCAGAGGGGAGGGGGAGGCTGAGGGGTCAATCAAGCATGGATTCTAAACTCTGTGGTGGATAGGATCTACAATTAGGTGTTAATTAATATTACTACCTAGGTCGAAGTAGGCTACTCCCAAGTGCTATTGCGCCAGATATTGTAGTTCTCCTGTTTATTCGCTTGGAAAATCGTCACGTTTCATGTTGTGTGACCTAACATTTTTAATCAACTACTTGTGCAACTGTATTTAAGTAGGGAAAACATGGATGTGTTTGATTAATGCCATCTTACTCCCTCTACGGCTACGGCAGAGCCCGCTAGCATAGCAACATGCTAACACATTCGCGCCGAGCGCCAGAGCGTTTGAGTTCACATACCGACATGGGAGAGGTATGACTCAACTCGTGAAAGTTAAGGTAAGAACATATATTACTACTGATTTTGGGTGGCGTGTTCCTTTAAGTTATTCATCAAACATCTATCAACAAAAGAAGCAAACAACGAGTATATGTTAAGAATTATCCACAATTAAAATAATAACCATGTGGTGTTAGGCAGACCACCTGTTGTGTTTTGCGAGCAAATACATTTAGCAAATAGTATATCAATGGAATAAAGCTCTTAAAAGAGTTCGGGGATCCATATTTGTTTTCCAAGCTTATCTCAAACTTTTTTTTGGAGGTTGGAATTTTTAAAGTCGGGTCCTACAGTTGGCATGAAGGTATCACATGAGATTTAATTGTATTTACAGGTGGGACTCAAAAAATTTGAATATTGTGTAATATTTTATATTGTGCAAAGTTCATTTTCCCCCCTAATTTCTTTCAAAAAATGAATCTTTCCATATACTCTAGATTCATTAGATATAGTGAATATAAGTACAATATTTTAAGCCATTTTTTGTTTTAATCTTGATGATTATGGCTTACTCATGAACACCAATTTTAAATGGGGGTAACTTCTCCACAATATATTTTTGAGACGCCTGTACGTTCTGCATACAGCGCTCCACCTTCACACCCTATTTGTCTTGATGGAATATCTCACAAACTCTTCACTCAACACATGACACACCATACATCAAAATAAACAGCAGACTTTACCAAATACAGCAATACAATTGGCTGTTGGTAATATTTTGAACACAAAATCAAGCTTCTGCCATTTACATCTCAGACCACTGATCGAAACTCCACAGAAAAAAAGTGGGGTAAGTCAAAGAGGAGAATGCACACATGGGGGCTGAGGAATGTGGACGATCTGGAGAGATTTATTAAAGAGAAATGGTCTCAAATCCCTTGCTTTGCATTCTCCTTATGGGATGTCATAGGTTTGCAAGCTGTTTTATTGGCAAAGGGAGGCTTAACAAAGTTTTAAATGCAGGTGCCAATAATTGTGGCACTTGTTTTTTTTTTTTTTTGTTAAATAATATTTCTTTGTGAGGTATTTTTATTTCCCCTTCCAGGTTCCAGGGGTGTCAATAAATGTGGAGGGGCACTGTGTATGAAAATCTCACAGGACACAACCATGATATTAAATATATGATGACAAAAACAGCATGTTCATTGCTATTTATTGCCCACACACCATCAAAAACATTAATGTTTGCAGGTTATTTGTGAAACCATATATTGATTGTATTCTGCTGACTGTCTATTGCTGATAAAATGGGGTGGGTAAGGTTCATGGTTAGGCATCCTTTTTAAGTGTTTTCCCATAGCCTTTCACCTATAAACCTTGGCAGTTAGGACAAAATGTTTTGCTATTTCTGAATGCAGCTATGTTGTAATGCCGTGTTTGAGGTTGGCTATTACACACAGGTGCAACATTCCTTGACCAGTACAAATTATATCTATAGATGGACAAAAACGCAAAACACTATACAGTAATAGTCAGTAAGGTTTAGAAGTAACGTCATGAAATGTGATTTAGATCTACAATTTCAGCCAATTGTTAACTATCAGTGACAATAGAAACTGAATATATTTTTTTCCTGCAGCACATCAGGCATACAGTTTGATAAACACTGTTCTAGTATGTGTATTGTATGTGTAATGTATGTAATGTATGTATGAATGTGCTGCAGAGTTTAACACATTGTACTTTAACCAGATTCCACCGGCCTTATTTGTGTGGCTAGTGACTGTCTGTCAGTCTGCCTGTCGGTCTGTCTATGTGTGATAGTATGTTGATTTCACACCTCTGACTTTAGCTCTTCTCTTCACAGTGGTATACTAAAGGTACGCATTATTAATATTGATGAGCATGAAAAAAAAGAAAATTTCTACATTATCCTTGATGAACCCAAATGGCTGAAAAGAGGAATTTCAGGTCAGTGTGTGTGTGTGTGTGTGTGTGTGTGTGTGTGTGTTGGGGTGGGGGTTGTAGAAAAAGAGCTACTCTTATCATTAATTTGTGTAAACAATGACGGCATTGACAATAACAGAAATTGACAAATTTGTGGCTCACTTCCACATGCCCCACACCTCAAACTAGCTACCACAATTCATGCTTAATACCAGAATTTCATGGATTTTAATCGTGCACGCCTAGACGGATTACTGTAAGGGGAAATTGGGCTCTGATATGAATGAATGTAAAGGGTTTAAAATGTTGATATTTTGTTTTCAGTAGGAATACTAGGTATAGTAGTGTATGTGAGAGAGTAAAGAGTATAGTAGTGTATGTGAGAGAGTATAGTAGTGTATGTGAGAGAGTTTAGTAGTACATGTGAGAGAATATAGTAGTGTATGTGAGAGACTATAGTAGTGTATGTGAGAGAGTTTAGTAGTACATGTGAGAGAATATAGTAGTGTATGTGAGAGACTATAGTAGTGTATGTGAGAGAGTATAGTCGTATATGTGAGAGACTATAGTAGTGTATGTGAGAGAGTATAGTAGTGTATGTGAGAGAGTTTGGTAGTGTATGTGAGAGAGTATAGTAGTGTATGCGAGAGAGTTTAATAGTGTATAAGAGAGAGTAGAATAGTGTATGCGAGAGAGTTTAGTAGTGTAGGCTATGTGAGAGAGTTTAGTAGTGTATGCGAGAAGGTATAGTAGTGAATGCAAGAGAGTATAGTAGTGAATGTGAGAGAGTATAGTGGTGTATGCGAGAGAGTATAGTAGTATATGTGAGAGAGTATAGTGGTGTATGTGAGAGAGTATAGTGGTGTGTGTGAGTCTGTGAGAGAGTTTGCATGAAACGGAAGGAGTTTGATTTCTCAGTTCCTGATTGGTTTGTCAATGTCACTTCTCTCTAGCTAGCCAATTAAAATCAAGGAAGTGGCGGGACCTACACTGTCAACAATGTTCGTGTAGACTTGGGGCCTGTACTACGAAGGGAGCTTAACCTACCCAGATGTAACCCAGGGTTACTTTGTTAAACCGGGGTTGACAAAACCTGGTTATCTTAAGTGGTGTTAATCGGTACTACGACGCTGATTATGAAGTTGATTTGTTGAGCCGGGTTAACCTAATTGGAGTTTGTCTTGGCGTTCACATAAAGGGCGGGTTGCAGCGCAAGTCACCACTTTCAACGATGACGCGATCACCTTATTTTACGGATGAGGAATGCACAATTATTATGCCAAGTTATGAGGAATTAAAACCCACTCTACGACAAAAATCAAATACGTCGGCAGTGAACAAAGCAAGGCAAGGTATTGCAAATCGGGTAGCCTAAATGCCTAAAAGTAAAGTTTTATTTCCACTTGTTCTTCAAATATGTGTTACAGAGGATTAATAGCTTGCGGAATGTCTGAAATTAGTTGAAATAATTAAATTGCCTATTTTGAGTTCATAGAAATGCCTACAGATGCAACACAATTTAGAAGTGGGCATATAGATTACAGTAATAGGATAATTGAATGTTTAAGTAGCCCCCATTGACTGATTTAGTGTAGGCTATGCCTAATCCTGTGAACATTTCAGATGCAACACCATTGCCAAACGCACATGGCAGCAGGTGAAAATGAAACGCAAACACATTATTCAGAATAGTAGGTTTATATAGTTATAGCTTGCATTAATATTTCTTAATTATGAAAACATGTAGGCCTAGTCAATGAAAACATTTATTTTCGGACATAGCCTACAGTATTCTTGCATCACCGATGGAATACATGAATGTCCACGGACGGGCATTGCTATGAGATGTCTTCCTAGATCATCTGACAAAGATAACGAATTCCCTCGGCTGACAATCTATATCTTCATAGAGAATATCATCCGGGTAGGCTATATATATTTTCTGGCAGTCTCTAAAACCCCTCTTCCTGCGAAGAGAGTCCCTCACGATTTGTGCTCCAATGTCGTAGCCTATGGGTCATCCAGGTACGCCGACATGTCTCGGGAGAAATTGTTAGTGGAGGGGTGGTACTTATAAAGGGTGTGGTTAATGGAAACCTCGGGTTAACCAAGAACATAACCTGCTCGGAGCAGGTTTGAGATGCAGCGTAAATTGCCATGGCAGCATACCTCGGTTAAAGCATATCCAGCTTTCGTAGTACGGGTTAATCGGGAAGTTACGCCACACGTGATCAAGTTACTCTCGAAGTTACCCGGATAAGCCAGTAACCCTGCTTCGTAGTACAGGCCCCTAGTGGTGGAGGAAAAAATCAGCCAAGTCCTATACACGGGTTTCCCGTTTACCAACAAAACTAGATGCGCGCGCAGCCTCGAGGCAGAAGACGCTTGGTGGCCGTCCACAACGTTATAAACTTAACCTAAATAGGGAGGGAAAGTGAAAACCTGCGCCCCAAGTGGTTGCGTTCCTATCGAAGAGCAGCTCCAATGTTAAGTCCCATAGACCTATTTTAAAAAAATATATTGTGAAGCCAAATGAGCGATGTTATCCACCAAAAATATTTTCAGTGTCTATACAGTAATAATATTCTAACTGTGAAAATGCCAGACCCTATTTTGCCTTATTTAAGAAAATCAAAATTGCTCCTTTTGTTTCATAAACGAACTACAAAAGAAGTCACGTGACTTTACCCTTCAACGTTACTCACGGTAGCATGGTTTGTTTATTAGCCTGGTAAGCATTGACACTTAAAGGGACACCAGGCAAGCCTGATGCTTTTTCTCTACGGAACTCCCCCTCGCTCGGTCTGAAGCTCTTTTCCTTTTCTTTGCGTCTTCCGTCAAGGGTTTTCGCTGCTTCTTCGCTGGCTCTGCCATTATACACACGTTTGCAACAATCTCTAGCGTTTACGTTAGCCTGCTTTTGTGCTGTAAACTGATCCTGCTTCGGGTCGGCGGTAGGATACACCGAACTTGCAAGTGGGATATTCTTCCTACAGGCAGTAGGGGCGGGCGAGAGCCTTCATTAAGCCCGTAATGAGTCATTTAACCATATACCGACTTACGAAGATGATTAATTAACACGAAAACATTGCCTGGTGTCCCTTTAACACTTACAGCTAGCTCTTCATGTGAGTAGAAGCACAACACCAGTTATCCTGACATAAAGGTTATCACCACGCGGTTTACATCACGTTCCGTTATTACAAAAATATGTTAAGCCAGTTAAGCAAATTCGCGTATTGATCAGTTATAGATTAAAGCCAAACATGTGACGTCACATGCAGCTGTAGTTCCTTATCACCATGTTACGACAAAAACTCAAAACAATTCAACTGATCCTAAAAATAAGGTATGACCACTTGAAGCAATAGAGGTGACCCCAGTGCCTAACATATGGAAGGCATTAAATTAAGATCCCAATGTGCACCGAGATATATTTTAAAAAATCCCATCCACTCCGCTAAACTCTAGGAACGCAACCACTAGATGACTAGTCGGCTGCTGTAAGCTACAATCGGATTTTTTTGTATACCCCTGTTGTTTCAATGATCATAACATCTCATTTCAGACTATATTTCAAAGTTTGACGTTCATTTGGATTATTACTATAACATCGTATTTTGTCATTTTTGGTGAAGACATGCATTCCGTTAGGGATATTGAACATATTTAACATTCTCTAACCATCGTGATTTCGAATTGGTGCCGTTTTCCGCACAAAAACTCATTTTATTCTTTTGCATTGCTCTATGCTGTTCTATGGTGCTTTCTGCCTCTTGGTTGCGCACGCATGTTTTCGTGACGTTCCATAGAAATCCATGTATGTGACTAAATATTAAACTACTACTGCAAACCGAATGCAAATTAGGCTACAAAGACATGAGGGGTGCCTATTCTATTGTAGCCTAATAGCCTAGGCTACCAGCTCCTTTTGTCTAGCGAAGTCATATTTTAGTGAACTGAGATCTGAAAGATTGCTGCCATTGCAGTTAGCCAGTTAGCTAGCATTCCAGCAACATTCCAAAAAGGACGTGCATAACAGTTTGGCTGGCAGACGTTTTTGGTAACCTTGTCTGCTGTTGCAAGTGACTCGTGAGCCTGTGTCCACATCGCTATTTTTGCACTGGCAGCCAAAGATTCTAGAACAGAGCTCCAGACAGCGCTCCTTTCATAGTGCTGCGGGTCAAGTCAAAGAGTATAGGGAGGGAAAGTGAAAACCAGCGCCCCAAGTGGTTGCGTTCCTATCGAAGAGCAGCTCCAATGTTAAGTCCCATAGACCTATTTTAAAAAAAAATATTGTGAAGCCAAATCAGAGATGTTATCCACCAAAAATATTTTTCAGTGTCTATACAGTAATAATAATATAATTAATATTAATAAGTAATAAGTAATAAGAATAATATTCTAACTGTGAAAATGTCAGACCCTATTTTGCCTTATTTAAGAAAATCGAAATTGCTCCTTTTGTTTCATAAACGAACTACAAAAGAAGTCACGTGACTTTACCCTTCAACGTTACTCACGGTAGCATGGTTTGTTTATTAGCCTGGTTAGCATTGACACTTAATACTTACAGCTAGCTCTTCATGTGAGTAGAAGCACAACACCAGTTATCCTGACATAAAGGTTATCACCACGCGGTTTACATCACGTTCCATTATTACAAAAATATGTTAAGCCAGTTAAACAAATTGCCTATTGATCAGTTAGAGATTAAGCGCCCAAACATGTGACTTCACATGCAGCTGTAGTTCCTTATCACCGTGTTACGACAAAAACTCAAAACAATTCAACTGATCCTAAAGGTCCATAAGGTATGAACACTTGAAGCAATAGTGGTGACCCCAGTGCCTAACATATGGAAGGCATTAAAGGAGAATTCCGGTGTGATATTGACCTAAAGTGTATTGAAACATGAACGTTTGTCTCATAGCCCATCTCGGCTTGCACTCCAAAATCTGGCGCTAGTTAGCCGATGCTACCAACAGCTTTTTCAATAGTGGTGCTTCGGCATCGGGCTAGCCATGCAAATAAATCACTGTTTTACACCCATTTACGAGGCTCAATGTATCTCCACACTTCATTGGTAGACTTCGAGGGCCCCTGACATGTAAAACGAGACATTGAGAACTTTGAAAAAGCACTGGTAGTTTACTTACAAGACGATTTATACAGACAGTATCTTCACGAAGTTTAGCGTTTGCAGCCATCTTGAATTTAGTCACGATAAGTCGAGCAACGAGTAAGAATGAACAGGTATGATAAGGGATCAGATTCCAAAAATAATTCAGTGGAAATGCATGGATTCCAGTTGCTGAAGTGATTTATTTGCATGGCTAGCCCGATGCGAAGCACCACTATTGAAAAAAGCTGTTGGTAGCATCGGCTAACTAAGCGCCAGATTTTGGAGTGCAGGGGACAAGCCGAGATGGGCTATGAGACATACGTTCACACTCGGTATCATGTTTCAATACACTTTAGGTCAATATCACACCGGAATTCTCCTTTAAATTAAGATCCCAATGTGCACCGAGATATATATATTTTTAAAAAAAAAATCCCATCCACTCCGCTAAACTCTAGGCAACCACTAGATGGCGATGAGATTACTTTCCCTCCCTATAGAAGTGTTTATTGTTGCTAGGTTACCAAACTATCTACCAGCAGCATGTCTTTGCTGCCTGGCTTAAAGGTGCGATTTGTGGGATTGTTACCGAACGTTCTGTAGGCCAAAATCAAAACACTGGTGAACGTTCTCAAGACTACCAGACGCGAGCCTCTTCTGGGTTGCCAGATGTAATGAAGACTTAGGGGCCGTTTATACGAGAACGATTGCGAAGGAAGAGGACAAAATATTTTATCATAAGTGCCTTTCGTTTACACGGCGACCCCGCCATCGGGGCTTGTAGACGCAAAAATCTGAAGACTCCTTCCAGAGTGTAGAGTTTTGAAGACGACCCGGGTTGCGTCTCCGTCTAAACGGCTAAACCAAAGATCCTTGATTACCTCTCTGGCTAAACTGTCAAATTAGAATGTCTGCGCGTGACGTACCGGGGTTCTATCACACCACCACCCAGCGGTCTGGAATGCATATCCAATCGAATATCACATACTCTTGCGTCTTCATATAAACATAGATTTCCCCCTGAGAATGCTCGTCTAAACGCGAATAAAAAAATGAAGACGAGACGACACTTCTGCGTCTTCTCTTTTCATCGTCACCGTATAAACGTAGTCTTAGCTAACGTTAGTTGACCTGCAGCTGCTTTAACGTTTCTCCAACCATGACCCAGCTACACATTACGGAAACAGTGAAAACAAAAAATACCTCTCTAACCAACGTAACATATTTAGCTGAAGTTAGCGATGCAGATGAAGTTTAGCCTAGGCTACCTGTTGTGGAGAAATATGGCCAGCTCTGCGTCAGACTTGATATTCTTCGTTTGACGAAGACGTCACCATCTCAGGAAGCTCCTCCGATGTCCACTTAATTTGTTTCTTGTTTTAAATTTGGAAATTCCCCTGCCTCTCATAGGCGTTCATGACTACAACTGACAGCTGTTGACAGTTGGCCTTTGCTAATTTGGCAACCCAAATAGGAGGACGCACTAGCCCATTATTAATACGCTATTCCAGAATTAATCGTTCAAAACATAAACGAAAATTCCAAGAGATTCCGTCCCGTAACTCATTTTTTTTCATGGGTTTTACGGGGTTTTACGTGTTAGAGTTATGTTGTCAAAAAAGCCATTAGTTCAATTCATCGTGTTTCCTTACTCTCTGACAACATATGGTGATCATTTTTGGAATGGTTACAGTTTATTTTCCATGATTTCCTACATACTGGACCTTTAATGTTAACTAACTAGCTAACTGAAATGGCAATCTTTTAGGACTCAGTTCACTAAAATATGACTTCGCCAGACAAAAGGAGCTGGCATTACAATAGAATATGTCACCCCTTGTGTCTTTGTAATTTGCATTCGGTTTGCAGTAGTAGTTTAATATTTAGTCACATAGGACTTGGCTTATCCCCCACCACCACCACCACTAACGTTATGCGAACTTTGGTGACAGTGTAAATGCTAGGTCCCGCAGCAATTTTTCAGGACTCAGTTCACTAAAATATGACTTCGCCAGACAAAAGGAGCTGGTAGCCTAGACAATTAGAATAGCATAGGCACCCCTCATGTCTTTGTAGCCTAATTTGCATTCGGTTTGCAGTAGTAGTTTAATATTTAGTCACATAGGACTTGGCTGATTTTTTCCTCCACCACTAAGTCTACACGAACATTGTTGACAGTGTAGGTCCCGCCCTTTCCTTGATTTTAATTGGCTAGCTAGAGAGAAGTGACATTGACAAACCAATCAGGAACTGAGAAATCAAACTCCTTCCGTTTCATGCAAACTCCCTTCCGTTTCATGCAAACTCTCACACACACCACTATACTCTCTCACATACACCACTATACTCTCTCACATATACTACTATACTCTCTCGCATACACCACTATACTCTCTCACATTCACTACTATACTCTCTTGCATTCACTACTATACCTTCTCGCATACACTACTAAACTCTCTCGCATACACTATTATACTCTCTCGCATACACTACTAAACTCTCTTGCATACACTACTATACTCTCTTGCATAGCCTACACTAGTATACTCTCTCGCATACACTACTATACTCTCCCTCACATACACTACTTTACTCTCTCACATACACTATAGTCTCTCACATATACGACTATACTCTCTCACATACACTACTATAGTCTCTCACATGTACTACTAAACTCTCTCACATACACTACTATACTCTCTCACATACACTACTATACTCTTTACTCTCTCACATACACTACTATACTCTCTCACATTTACTACTATACTCCTTCACATACACTACTATACTCTCTCACATACACGACTATACCCTCTCATACATACATGTAAAATGACTATAATAGTGAGTGTGCATGAGTATAGTGGTGTATGTGCAAGATTATGATGGTGTGTGTAAGACCAAGTATGAATTAAGGCCTAGACGGCCCCTCGTAGTGTACCGCCTTTCCACCTATTAGATTTAGTGTTTCCATCATAGCCTATAAGTACTGTATCCATATTGAATTGCTTAAGAACTTAATATGTTTATCAAAAATGTTTTATTTATACCCATCACTTTTTCATTTTTTTAGCTGTGTTCTTTTCAAAATATACGGAGCAAAGCTTGCTGGGAAATGCCAACTTTGTTTCCTATCATATTATTAGATAACATTACATCTTTTCTTAATAGTTCTAACTGTTAACGAGAAGAAAGTGTTCTTCAGCAAATGGATGAATCATTGCGAACATAAATATATTTAGCACGCACAAACAAAAGCATGACACACATATAACTATCATGAACTTCTGATTGGTGAATACAAGTTTCTCTTTGTAATGGACTGGGATCAGGTATCTAAATCTTAATCTATAGTAATGTAATTGTTACCTGTCATATATTGGAAAAAACACACCTAATGTAATCTGTATCAGTAGGCTATGTTGATATACTGTAGGCTGGCTAACATTACTTTGAATGTTGGATAGTTCAAGAAAATAGGCTGTGATGGTTTGGTCCAGGATAGACTAGACTAGCAATAATACATTTTGTACCTCAGAACCCACTGGTTTGTAGGATAGGAGTTGATGAGCCTATCTAGATAGGCTCATCAAGTGTTATTCATGTAGGTGTGTATGTGTGTTGAGGGTGGGGTGAGTTTGTGTCCAGGCCCGTGGTCATGATAATCTGTCCATGTCTTTGTGTGTGTCTGTATGTGTGCAAGAAATCCTATGATTGATACAGAATATTGTCAAATTGTTTTGTGGTCCAGTTTGGGTGATAGTCACCAATCACTGCATAAACCATGTTTCTATTGAAAATATAAATTTGAAATGCTGTCAATTTTGTTTATTTTTACCAGAGGAATCAAAGGTTGCTCCCTCCCAATAATTGTCAATAAACTGTGTGTAAATCATATTTACCATATTGCACAATGAAATCACATCTTTTTTTTAATATTGCTGATCTACTTATTCTGTCTGCAGATCTACTGCTTAATCAGGGTAAGAATTGTTGCACTGATTTTTATCTTATTTTATTTCTAATTTTGTTCTCAAGAATACCTATCCTTGTGGTCTGCCAACGTCAGTGTGAATTTGTGTGTGATTCTTGCATTACAGATCTTAGCAACTATTTTACAATCAAATAATTGTACCACAGATGATAAATGGTCACCTGATTGCTTTGCTTTTCCATTGATATCGATTGAATAGAGACCACAATAAAGAAGGGAAAATGTATTAATTGATTACTAATAATTCATTTATCTAGAAGTTTTGATCCAAAGTATAAAATTGTTTATTTTATGCATGTGGCCATAGCAGGTATAAAACAACATTTTTATTGTCTTTTTTACCACAATGCCACAGATGTATGTCTCAATATTATTTGTAATAGCATGCAATGATCCACAAACATTTAAAAAATGTGTTTTGACATCAACAAACAAAACTCCTTGTGACAAAGACGTTCTTCACATTTAAACAAATGTAGGCCTAATATTGGTTGCTGCATTCATTGTTCACTAAGCTTTCTGGGATATTTTTCTATCCCTTCGTCTCTGAAAATGCTCTGTTTGAATGGGCTATTTGGAGAGATAGATCACACTGCTCCTCCTTCTCCAAAATAACACATCTACCACTACTCAGGAATGTGTAATAAAA